>NW_026267451.1:78453-84905 GCF_000697945.3 Frankliniella occidentalis
TCCCTCCAACAGACGTACGGGAACACGTAAACCATTCGAAATATCAGTTTCGATTCTTCTCACCAGACACTCGCGAAACTTCGTAGAACGAGTTCCGCAGCTGTAAAACTAAAAATATCAGACTCGGCGAGACTTGGTTTAACATTCCGACAATTTGAACACTTGTGAGATAGTAAGAAAATCGTGAAGTGGCGCATAAGCCGTTTGCGGTCTTTGCCTACTCGAGTGCAGTGCTACCATCATACAATCAACAAACCGCGATTTTCAAATAAATCGATTGAATATTTCAAACTAAACAAATCCACACGGTTAAATCAAATTCAGTGATCGCACAAATTATTGGTGTTTGGGATAACCCGCTTTTCAGGATCGGTGCAGTCGCTCTTTACAACACCGCGCTTCAGAGAGACGGACAGACAGACTCACGACGGAGGAAATCGTATGACCCCTCAGCGACTCGGACTGAGCTACGCTCAGTGAATATATCTGAGAGAACCAAGCACATTGATATTCAGTTTTACCATTGCAAAGATATGCATGTTAATGGCATTGTAAAACTTGTGTTTGTACTGTCATACAACAACATTGCGGATGTCTTCACCAGGCCATTGAATTCTGCGAAAACCAAATACTTTTGTGAAAAGCTCAATTTTAATCACGCCATGTCGTTGTCTTTGTAAATTTTAATTTGCTTTAAACAATCAATCAGGGGAAGCTTTGATATTGTTCATGTTTATTATCAGCATCGTCTGCTATACGGTCCACAAGTCCTTTCGGTTGTCGAACTCTCAATACATCAGTCGTTCCCATTGGTCACACACCCCTTTCCTAAAGTAATGCACCATTTCCTGCACCCTACCCGTATGGCCTGTTAAAGCATAATTTTGTCATATTTTCGTCATTTATGATATGACAAACCAATCACCATTAAAACTCAAAATAACGACGAAATAAATGACGAAATAAATTCGTGTGAGTCGATTCGGCTTTGTCGTTATGACGTTTTTGTTTCGTCATTTATTTGTGCTGAAATCGGTCAATTTCACGACAAATTAATGACGAATTAATCTCGAAACAATGACAAGACTTCGAGCGGCACGAAAAAACGATTCGCGCTTCTCGCCTGGAGGTGGAATCGAACCATGAACTTCACCCACCGCAGGCCGGCACTGTATCCACCAGGCCACGGGGGAGACGTGAGAAAAGAGGTCGCTCCGAGCAGAGAGGTGCAGCTCGTCGCACCCGTGCTGCTGCCGCCACTCGCCGCTCTAGAACAACGGCTTGTCTGGCGACCTCGCCTCCCGCACGTCTCCTCCGTGGCCTGGTGGATACAGTGCCGGCCTGCGGTGGGTGAAGTTCGCGGTTCGATTCCACCTCCAGGCGAAAAGCGCGAATCGTTTTTTCGTGCCGCTTGAAGTCTTGTCATTGTTTCGAGATTAATTCGTCATTAATTTGTCGTGAAATTGACCGATTTCAGCACAAATAAATGACGAAACAAACACGTCATAATGACAAAGCCGAATCGACTCACACGAATTTATTTCGTCGTTATTTTGAGTTTTAATGGTGGTTGGTTTGTGATTGGTTTGTCATATCACAAATGACGAAAATATGACAAAATTATGCTTTAACAGGCCATACGGGTAAGTATCCCAGATTACTCAAGGTTGGATCAGCAGATGAATTTCAACTTTCAAAGCTGATTATCAAAAGTGTGGTGTTCGTGGTTTTGTAAAGACGCACCGTCTGTATCCCAGGCTCCTTCTGTCTGGTAGGCGCTTGTCCCTGCTCCAAACAGGAAGGTTTCCGGTAACCTGTACTTCTCCTCGCCGCTGAGTGGGCCTGCAGAAGCCGCGCTAAGGCACAGAGCCAGCGCTAGCACCGCAGACCTCATGATGACACTGACGGCGACACGCACCACTCCTGTTCTTTAAATCTAACATCTCAGGACTTTGAGGCCGTGCCGTCACCTGATGTTCGCCAGACCACTCATGCCACCCCCGCAGCACACTTTCCGCGACGCAGCGAGACAGTACTCGACTGTCTGAGCTGATATCTCACCTCCATGACACGCGCCACCAAGCGTGGAGTGATTACTTCGCGATGGGGGATCGATGTCCATATTACTTCTTTGGATGGCACGATACATTGACGTACGCGTCAAGTATGTTTTGACTAGGTGGCTGAGCAATAGCGAAGCCCATTACTACGTCTGGCACTAAACACCCCTTTTCTACCTTAGAGCGACTGAACCTAATTCGGATCAGCCCCTAATTCGGATCAATAAGACCTACACACGCTCCCTCGTTAAAATGTATGGGTCTTAATTTTTTGGGTGAAAAGGGTTGTCGTTTTTTACCAGAAAATTACAGCGCTTCGCCATAGTGCGGCCCAAGCGTCCCACGCGGCCGAGTTGAACATTAACATTCATCATTTTGGTGGTAGGTGGTAGAATGTTGTGGTTTGTTTAAATTGACATTACTCGGTATGTATACATAGTTTCACATCCGTCTTAGTGTTTCCACTTTGGCCCAGCGAAGAGCGAGCGGGACTTGTAGTCCAGTGGTCGGTGGTTCGCCTC
The DNA here is from genome assembly GCF_000697945.3 of Frankliniella occidentalis. Lineage (NCBI taxonomy): Eukaryota > Metazoa > Arthropoda > Insecta > Thysanoptera > Thripidae > Frankliniella > Frankliniella occidentalis. Next base: position 81,035 of record NW_026267451.1, read on the forward strand.
CTTTCGGCGGCCCGTCTTCTTTCACTTTTTCCGTCTGTCCGATTGAGTTTGTCTCAAATATGTCTTCAGCGTGTTTTCAATGCCTTGCCCCGCGGTGTCTCTAGAGTGGATCTCCGAATTCGTTGAAACTCGGAAAATTTAAAGGTTATTGTTTTCCTGAACCTCACAGTTACTAAGGGTTTACTTAAGCCTTACACTGTTTTTGTCTCAAATATCCCTCTACCGCCCTAACGGTACAAAATAGAGCAAAATGGACAAAATTTTGGCGCTAAGGGCGATACTTTGATGAATTACCCCTTAGAACACTGCCTTATATTTTACAAAAAATATTATAAAAACCATGCCATAAAAAGAGTACCCCTACCCTACCCCTATATAGGGGAAAACTAATTGTGAGGTTCAGGAAAAAATTCAAGTGCCATCCGATTTCTAGATATATAACCTTCAAATTTTCCAAGTTTCAACGAAATCGGAGATTTACACGTGAAAAGGTTCCCTTGCGAGGAAATTCTGAACATCGAGAAGAAGCAGACTTCGTGAATCCCCCCTACCCCCCCCCCCCTTTTCTCCTTTCCCCCTCGCCCTTTCCTCTCAAAACAGTTAGAAGCATGCTTGAATTGAATTATTGGAAGACTTAAGAAGGTAGGAGGAATAAAGCATATCCAAAAACTGTCATTTATTTAGTGAAATAAATCTCTTTTAAAACATAAGTTTGACTATTGGATTTTGTTTTCAGGAACTTTGAAGTGTGACCGATCAACAGGGACAGGTGGTTGTTCTAGTCGAAGGATAATATCTTCTCTTTTGACAATTTGAATGTCGGACTGGCCTGGCCACAGAAACAAATCATTGCGTTTCTCATGTTTTACCATAAAATTAACGGTCAAATTCCTCTTTGTTGCCTTTTCCACCAGACCTAAAAATAATAACAGTATTTAGTTAGCACATGCTATTGAATATAAATCATAGGCAATAAAAGATAGATATTAATATTTACCTGGATACCAATGCTCTCCAAATGTTACCACTACCCAGCTGCCTTTCTTGACTGGCTCAACATCAGGGGGCGGGTCATCTAAATCTTGCTCAACTTGTGGTGCCCCCGGTATTTCCCATGGGCTGTTTGGCATCTTGAAATGGACGCAATGCTGGCCAGGAGGGCACTCATAGCAGCTGACTTCATTTAGAAATAGTTTAAATGAATTCTCTTTATGCCAAGTAAACTGGTGCACTTTTATTGTCCCAACAAAAGTGGCAACTTTTTGACCAGACAGTATAGCATCAATGGCTTCAATATCATTAGTCTCAACAACATCAATGAATGTTTTCTTACTCTTATCTTTTAGCAGATTCACCAACTTACTAAAAGTATTTATATCTGTACCACTTGCAACGGCATCATCTGCAGCTTTCTTCGCCCATCCACCAACTCCATCAGGGCCACCTTTTCCATGGCCAGCTTCGGTGTAGTTGTGTACAATTTCTGTGATCTCTGGATAGCTAATGCCAAGCGCAGTGGGGGTCAAAAAATAATCCTTATTCCTGTACTGTGTGGTTGGACAGTCACTTTGAATGTGAACTTTAGTGATACCACAGAACTTTGGCATGAAATGTTTCAACACTTTCAGAAGATGCGCCCAAATAGCAGGTGCATCATGGCGCCCATTTCTAGAAAACGTACAGAAAGCATAGCTTTTATTTTTGGTATAAAGCACCTGAATAGAAATTTCTTCTCTATTACCACCATAATACATTGGCTGAATCTCTTTTGTAAATTTGCAGTCACAGTTTTCAGAAAAGTCACAATGTATGTAAATTTCTCCACCAGCCAAATTTTCTCTCTTGTTCTTCAATACTTCATGTTGATGTTTCTGTTTGAAGTAGTGATGCTGATATGTAATTAGACTGTCCAAGAAGATGCTCTTAAACATTAGAAGATCTGAACTTTTGTCAACTTTAACAGTTTTCTTATCAACATTCTTATCCCATTCTGAATATTTAACAATAGTTTTATTACTGACTTCAGTTGAAAAATCTATACTTTTATCTCTGCAGCTTACGCACTTTCTAACTAAACAATCGTCATTTTGTGCATTGCAAGAAACAGCAGACATAACTTTATGTGGAGTGCCTTCTCTGATGACACTAATTCTATGTAGAGCTTCAACTTTCATTGCAAAATTTTCACTATACTTACACAGACAAGTGTTTCTATCATTGGCTTTTTAATGAAGAACAATCAAAGCCTTTAGTCTACAAAGGTTTAACATTTTTTGGTGAACATTCAGATGAATATTTTGAATAAAGATCTGTGAGTTTCGCCTGGAAAATCCTCTTCCGTTTCTTCAGTTTTCCACTTTTGTAGGAAATCATATATGCTTTTTTTGTCAGGACACTTTGAGCTTGTGTCATCTCTAGCATAAAATTCCTTGACTTCTGTGTGCCTGACTTTGATCTTGGAGACTCTAGTATAGTTCAAACCATCATCATTCTTCATATACTTCTGAAGTAGCGGTCTAGATAACATATTCTTCGCCATGTGAACCATTCTATTTTTTTTTATGACTCTACCTGATGATAACTTGTAAAATGCCTGTTTGGTTTTGGTTGATGTAGTGTTTGCAGTCTCTGCAATTTGATCCTTTCAAATTTTTCCAAATATAAGTCTTTTCTTTGCGATTGGATCCAGTTTCCTTCCTTTAAATTCTCTGTTAATTCTACTTGGAGGAAAATCCCTCAAAGTTTCTGATTTTTTCTGGGTTTTCAATTAACGCCATTGAGTTCTCTGCAGATTTGTATTTTTTTTTTCTCAAGAGTCACACATCTTTGGTTTGTTTTGGATATTTTTCTTCTTTTTCCTAAAAGCATTTTTTTGGTTGGCCCTCTTGATATATTCAGTACTTATAGCCCACCCTTCTGCTTTTAAAAAAGGATAAAAGCGGGCTTATGCAACCGCTCTCGTGCCCGTCCGTCCGTCGTCCATGTAAGAGGAAGGAGAAGGGCTAGAGGTCTACAAATTTTACAACTTCGCTGCGCCGGCAACTCCGTTCGGCAGAGGCCGGGCCTGCTAGGCCTGCCGGCGGCGATGGCCGGGCCTGCTGCCCGACCATTTCAGTTTCGCGATTTACTGAGGAACATAATTAAATAAATGTGACCGGTAAATCACTTTGCATATTTGAGTTAACTAACTACGGGCGGGGGCCTGCGGCCCTAGAGATTTGCTCCTTTCACATGACAAAAGACTGTAACGGGGCAACACCGTGACTACACCCCACCCTTCTGCTTTGCTTAAGAAAAATACAAAAAAATGAACCAGTGCAGTTTTTAGATTGTATTGTTTGTCAAGCAGTCTTAAAACTTGACTTTTTCCCACTGTTTTCAATATATCAACCTTTAGGGCCGAAAAAGTGAAAGATACGGCAAATCCAAGGATACTTCTTACTTCAGAATGTGTGTGTGTTTTTTTGTTGTTGTTTTTTTTGGGGGGGGGGATACTTTTTCTGATTTTACGATCGGACCCCTCCTTGTACGTCTGTGTGTGCAACGTGGTCATTTTCGACGTATTTTCGTCGAAAAACCTAAGCTTACGCTAACGTGGAGGCAGATGACATAGCATTTGATAAAGTTTATAATTTTTCTGATTCAGCATATAATTTTGCTGATCCAGCAAATAATTTTGCTGACACAGCAAATAATTTGTTCACACTGGGTAATGCAACAGGTAGGCGGAGACGAACTATTTATTTGGGACCACTTGTTCCCCCCTCCTTCCTCTTTTTTCAATCCAGCAAATAATTTTGCTAATCCAGCAAAAAAGTTTGCTGACACAGCAAAAATTGGCGGAGACGAGCCACCTATCGGGACCACCTCT
>NW_026267451.1:89494-99786 GCF_000697945.3 Frankliniella occidentalis
AGAGTAGAAGAGGCTGAGCCTGCTTAAACGCATCATATGATATTCTGCAATATTTATTTCATGTAGGGGCTGTGGCCACGGACATAGTTATTAGAAGTATGTACTGTATCTATCCCTCTCAGCATTATTTACAGTATTAAGCGTACTGCACACAAAGTCTCTGAAACTTATATGCAGTATGGGACCCCGACTGTATTATACTGCAAATTAGTGCAGATTTCTTTATATCAAGTATATACTGTGTCCAAGCTCATAACCATTATTTGCAGTACGAACGCAACTATCTCCATTTTAGGAGATGAAACGGAGGTACTAGCTAAATTTACACAACCCGGCAATTTTTTCATCACATATTTCAAATTATAACCAGCTAGCTTCTGTTTATTATAGTTGTAGCAGCAAGGTGGTGTCGCAAATTGTAGCCACCTGACCGTACCGACCACCGACCGACCGAGCTAGTCAATAGGAATACACCTATACATTTTTGGCGGCTAAAGAGTGGACTGACGGCGCCGGCTACTATCTGTTACAAGTTGAAGAAAAACCGATAAAAGGTGTGTTAATTTAGCTAGTGTTAATTATGTGTATTGTTCTGTGTAAATTTGGAAAGGTAAGTTTTTTTAAATAATTCAGTTTTAGTTAATGTCAGAATTAATAAACTTGGGAAACACCAAATGCAACGGAGCTGTTCCGCACCTATTGGTTATGTCGACTTTTACCATTTAATCAAAACCGCATTAGTTTTCTTGTATCGAAGGGTCGGACTTTGTTTTCCTCCTATAAAATAATGGTTTTTATCTTTGAGTGTAAACTTCGTCTAATGTTTGTTATGTAATCACGTTTTCTTTCTAGGTTAGTGTACAATGTTAAAGAAGGGAGCCAAATTTGGCTCCTTTGCCGAGCTTGAGCCATTGCTCGAAAAGTTTGCTGAACAGCAATGTGTCCCGTATGGCATATATTGCTCTCTCAAAGTAGAAAAATTCTTTGAGAACAGTGGGCATCAACTTCCTCCTGCACTTAAATACCAGAGCTTCACATATGCCTGCAAGCACTATGGCAGTCGAAGGGAGAAAGGCTTGGGTATTCGGCCTAACCAAAGGTACTTCATGTTTATTGAGTCAAAGTTGAACACTTTCTACGGTCTATTACTGACATTTCTGTTTTTTTGTAGCTCCTTCAAAATGAAGTGCCCATCAAGAATTAGAGTGTGTGCTGATTTGGATTGTAACAAACTTGAAATCACGTGTATAACCGCTGAGCACAATCACATTTGTGATCCTGACTTGGCACCACTGTACCCGGAAGGCAGGCAGCTCACGTCCAGTGAAGCAGAAAGTGTCATGAACCTTGTGAACATGGAGGTGCAACCGGCCTTGTTACAGTCCATTGTACGAACAAGCACTCAAAAATTTACTACCCTACAAGATCTTCGGAATCTGAGGTATGTTTTGGATTTTTTAATGATTGCCATTAGTTTGAGTGTTAGACTTTCGGTTTTAATGCTATTTACTTCCTCATCCAGTCGAAGGATGACTAAAGGCAATGACAAAGCATCAAGCACCAACACAAATGCTAGTGATGTACAGAGAATGTTGGAAGAACTTGAGGATATGAAGAAGAATGATCCTAACTCCAAACTCTGTATTGCGGAAAAAGAGGGCAAGATTTTGTATATATTTTGGGCTTCTTCTCAAATGCAAGCAGATTACAAGCAATACCCTGAAGTTGTAGGAATGGACAACACTTACAACGACAATAATTCTAAAATGCCTCTTGGCATTTTTATGTGCCATGACAGAAACGGTCATGGCAAGGTTGTTGCCTACATCCTTCTTCGTTCTGAGAAAAAAGAAATCTTACATGAAGCCTTCTCTGAATTTTCAGCTTGTTACTCAAGTGACATCCATAGAACTAAAACAGTTTTTGTAGACAAGTCTATGAATGAAATCTTCCGCATTAGGGAAGTAATGCCAAATGTTGCCATAATTCTCTGTCGGTTTCACTGTGTGAACATCTTCAATGAAAATACCACAGCAGAAGAGTCTAAGGAAAAATTGAGGAAGTACCTGAAGGGAATGCTTTTCTGTGAGACTCAGAATGAGTACAATGCCTATTATGTCAAAGTATGTCAAGTTGCAAGTGAAGGTTTTAAAACATATTTTGACAACAATTGGCACTCCTCTGCAGTTTGCTACTGGAAGGGTTATGAACGACTTGACTTTATTACGAAGGGTGTCACTACCACTAATCATAATGAGTCATGGCATGGCAAGCTGAAGAAATTATTGAATCGCAAGAGAACTATTGCGGACATGTTCAGTAAACTACGAGTATTCCATGAAAACAGCATCAACACATCACTTTATCTAGAGTTTACAAATGTGGCAAAGGTCCACTATGTCCTTAACAACTCTGATCCAACTGTGGCAGAAATTACTAGAACAAGCACTCCATATGTTTCATCACAGATCCGGAAACAGTATGAGCTCAGCTTAAAAATTGATGCGCTTCCTGCTAATTATGCATTAGATTCCAAAAAGTGTGTGTGCACATTTTTCAAATCCTACAGTTTCCCTTGTGTACATATCTTCTTTAGCAGGCGAATGCAAGGTAAGTCTTCCCTCTTAAACGTTGTGTTCAAATTTACCCCTCTAACAAGCATCATTTTTATTTATTTGTGTTCATGGTGTTTTCCTCACAGATGTGCCTTTATTTTCAATTGATGATATTGATTCAAAGTGGCGGGTGGTAGGAGCTCAGCTGAGTGAGAACTCAGTTGCAAATGCAAATGAAGAACTGATGGATGACCTTGAAGCTGACAATCTCGAACCTCCACCTCCAGTATTTAAACCTCCAAATCCCCTGAAAGTAGGAGGCCGAAAACTAAACAGTCGAGAGCGGTACACAGACTTTCTCAAAGTCTGTGAGAGGGCTGGTGGAGTGGCCTCAGTTACTGGTGGACAACAGTTTTCAGAAAGGCGTAAAATCATAGAAGATATCGTCTCTATGTGGGAGAATAATCAAGAAGTGGTTGTGATGCCGCTTGCTCGAGGAGCTGTTTCTGTCCATCACTCTGTCACAGCTGAGCAGTCCACTGTAACAGCATCTGACGCTGTATCTGCTGAGTCGGGTGTTTCTCCCACAAGGCCCTCTGTAATTGTTCCCCACCCAGGTAATTAATTAAGCTTACTCTTTTGCAAGTCAGTTTTTCTAGTGCATTGTTTCCTATAAATTGTCTGTTTTTCTGTAGAGATTGACATTACTGCAAAGCCTACTGTCAATTGTAGATGTAATTTGGAAGCACTTCGGTGAGTAGCCTCTTCTCTGTCTGTGTCTGTTGCATTAGTTTTACAATCCATTAATGGAGTAGTTGTATCAATTGCCTATGGCATACTAGTAAGATCTTTTATACTCTAAACTTGATAATTTTCAGATACGTTGCTAAATATGGAGCAAACAGAGGCCGTGTTTGCTATAGATGTCCAAAGACACTGCCCCAAGTGCCTTGTTTGTTTCAAATGGTTGAGAGCTCCAATCATCAAGATATTAGTAAATACAGTTCTGATACAAGAAAAGGTTTGCTAGTTGACTCCTCTGATATATACTTAAGTTCCCATTTGATGTTGAATATTTTTATGTCTTCTTATATCACTTTCCTTTCTCTCAAATTTCAAGGAATCACAGTACACAATGTGGGTGTAAATTCTGAAGAGAGGCCATCTCTATCACTACCTCCAAAAATTGTAGTCAAAGGACAGCCCAAGTCATCACATCAAAGAACTTTTAAGAGTATGTACAGAGTTTTAGTGACATTCTCCTCCATTGCGCTTTACTTTAAGTAGCATAATATTTTTTTTTGCTTACATAGAAAAGCAGAAGAAGGATACAGTAAAGGCGTGGTCAGACTGTGAGGAGAAAAGGAAAACCAGTGCTGACACCATCAAAGATGCAGATGTGAAGCAGCTGTCAGCGACTTTGTGGGAAGTAAAATCTCAAAATGGTACAAACGTTTACATTGTAAGACAAGTAAAGGACATAGGCAGTACTTGTCTGTGTGAGGCACTCTGCAGTCATTGCTTTGAATGTGACTGTATGGACTTCACCATTCGTAGATACCCATGCAAACACATCCACAAAGTATTTGCTGTCAATAATGAGCTGCTGCCCGGCAATGAGGACTCACATTTAAATGATGATTATGATGAAGGTATAATTTTTTCACTTTCTGAAGGATGCTTGTTGTGGTATTAATGTCTGTCGATGCTGAAATTACGTTTTTATTGTCCACATTTTATGTAGGTTCCTGTAATGATGTAAAGCCTCTTAAGGCTCAGCTTCCTGTTGAAGACGGACTTATTATTACCCTAAGTGACTCTGAAAACGACTTAGAGGATACACCTTTCATGGAGGAAGGTAAAAGATTCTCACTTTTTGGAGAATGCTTGGTATGGTGTTAATGTCTATGTTGACGCTGAAATTATTCTTGTATTATCTGCATTTTATGTAGGTTCCTATAATGATGTAAAACCTCTCTTGGCTAAGCTTCCTATTGAAGAGGGACTTATCATTGATTTAAGCGACTCAGAAAGTGAGACAGAGGAGGCAGCTACTCAAAGTAAGGAGGAATCTGTTGCAAACCATTTCCTGTGGAAATATTTTATTTACAGTTCAAGAATCCATTTTTTTTTTTTTTTTTTTGTTCTTTAGTCATTTTTGTATTATTTTCCAGGTGAACAACCCATTTTGCTTTGTCACATCTGTAACAAAACATCAGCAGAACAGATTAAGTGTATTGTTTGTAAAGAGTTAATGCATGGCACCCTTCCCTGCTCTCTGGACAACATGTGCAATCACTGCTGTGGTACGCATCTCACATCATTTGACTTGCATTTTTTTCTTGTAAAGAGGTACAGTACTTTAAAATACTTTATTGTTTCAGATTACTCCTTTGAAGAGTACTACGGTTGTTTTAGAGTAGCAGGGCAGAAAAAAAAAGGCCCACCGTACTTTTGCTTTGGCTGTAATCTCCTGATGCGCCTGTAAGTTAAGACTTCATTGATTTTTTCTACATACCTTCGAACCATTATATCTAATTTTTTTTATGTCATTGTCAGGCACATTGCTAAGAATCCTAAAAGTCCATCAAGGAAGGGTGACTTTTATTACAGCTGTAACAGGAACAAAACGAAGAAATGTGATTCAATGTTTTGGGCCTCGAAAGGTCTCAAAGACATTTCAAGTCCGCAATCCACAGGCAATTCTCTATCAACGCTCTCAAAATGTAACTATTACTTTTAGAAAATTGAAAAAGCCTTGTCATGTAATATGTAGTAAGAAGTTTCATTGTTCCCTTTCTATCAGCTACATATGATTTATGATAAATTTCCCTTTTACAGTTGCCATAATTATAAGATCACACCAATTATGGTTGCAAGTTCATCATATTTTCCATATCAATTTACTTTCTGTTTTTAGTTACCAAGCAAGGTATCAGAGTGTTGAAAAAAATAAATATGGTTTGCTTGCAACTTGACTGGTGTAATCTTAAAAGAAGTGGATAGTCCTTTTAAGGACTGAAACAGCCCCATTTGGGGGCTAAAGCCAAACAGCCCTTTTGGGGGCTAAAGCCAAACAGCCCTTTTGGGGGCTAAGCCAAACAGCCCTTTTAGGGGCTTTACTATGAGTGAGTAAGAAGACATCACCATAAGATGCACTTTATGGCAGCCTATTCTATGGATTTTGTTGATTTCTTCTTCTTGCACCTCTTTACTTTGATATCTTATTATTGTTTGCCTGATTTCAATATTGTCTTGTGTTCATAATGTTTTCCTCTGATACTGGTTGTGGAATGACTATGTATCTGTGTTCCACAGAGCACATCTTTTACATCCTGTTATAACTATTGTTTTCTAATTTTTCATATTTTTTCTGATTTAATACTGATTTGTTTTTTAGTTTGCATTTGCATTAGTTTAAGGTATTCTGAAAGGTATCCATAGCATTACCAACAGAAATCTTTATACTTCCGTAGGTCTGACGGAACAGGTGCAACGATGCTGCAGCTGCGGTATGGAAGCAGGGCAGCACACCTGTGTGACCTGCCAGAAGGTGGTCCATGCCATTTTTCCCTGCTCCACAACGGGCAGTCAAGAGCAGGATAGGGTGTGCCGCAGTTGCTCCAGTAAGAATCTTCATTGCTACACTGTTTCACTTTTGTTGCTGAAAACATTTCTGATTGCTTGCTCTAATTCTTTAATTCAGGTGCTACTCGTAAGAAGGCGCCTGTAAAAAGGCTGCTTTTTTCATCCCAACCTGGTAATTTTGCTAAAAGTTTCTGCATTTTTCTTGCTGCAATTACTTACTATTGTTCTAATATTCAATGATGCTCATTACAGCCAATAATGGAACTCCTAGAAAGGTTTCAAGAGCCGGTCGCCTATTGAAGAAGAAGAAAACTTTTACTCCTTAGGAAGTCATAATCCTTACTCATTTTTATTATTTTACCTTACGCTTCAAACTTGTGCTTTTTTATGTTTTTTATCCAAATACTAAAGTAAGGACAATGTGATTTATTTTAATTAAAAAAAAAAGATGTAGCACACTTGGATGTGTAGTGAGTGTGCTGTCTAGCTTGAAGCCCTTAGTATTTAGTATTTAATTTCTACTGGTGTTGTGCTTTAAAATGTTTATCATTAAACACTGAAGTTACGTCAATTTTTAGTACTCTTTAAGGTACAGTCTGTGTGCTCTCAATCTTGTAGCATGTAGTATTTCAATTGTATTCGTGTTGTGCGTTTTAGTGATTTTCTCAAAGATGTACATTTCTATTTCTACTGGTGTTATGCTTTTAAATGTCAGTCATTAAACACTGAAGTTACGTCAATTTTTCTTTGCATCCTCTTTTTGTTTTTACCATCCCACCTACACCTACTTGGTGGTCGAAAGAAGGAATACTGTTATCAGTGCAGTGTAACACCTAAAATGTTCCCACTTTCATCCCAGAACAACATTTACAGTCGTGAAACTCTACTATTCTACAAACAACTAACTGTTTTTCAAGTTGAATTATTTCTGATAACAAATTTGGATGTATTATGAACCAAGTCGCCTGACCTGTAACCTGGAATTCTGGCAGGTTTCTTCTACTAAACTCCGAAGGAACTAGCCCTCTAGGCCAGTTCCCCAATTTTCTAACAATCCTTGAGCATTGAATAAAAAATGCCCACATTGAGGACAGTTCGTCGGGTGGGATATTTGGCCATGACCACAATGTGGTCAGCTCGGCGTTAACGTGTTTATGGAAGGTGAATATTGCATAGAGCTGAATAATGATTCAAATAATCCAGTTTTTCGAAAACCCCATCGTCCATACATACCCACCGACACACGCCAGGCCGCCCTCTCTGTGCTATGAGGGGGGGGGGGGGGAAAGAAGGGGGGGGGCAGCGGTGGAGTCTGACTTTGCCTTCTGGTAGAGACAGTCTTAAGGGAGGGGACTGTCTAAACAGCAACTGAAGCATCTAACTTAACATTTTTACACCCCTAGCATCAATTCCAGTAGTAGTTGCTTCGAGGTCTTCTAGGCAGCGTGCAGCGTGTATGGTGCGGAGGGGGCGAGGGGGGGGGGGGGATAAACTACGAGACTTAAAATAAATTTTCAAGTGCATACTGTAAATAACGTTTTGACTATTTATTTACAGTATGATGAAAATTGAGTTCATACTGCAAATAACATTATGATATTTATGTACAGTATTGCATACTGCAAATAACATTTTGGTGTTTATTTACAGTATCCGTACTGTATATAACTACTTCCCTGTGGCCACTTTCTTTGAACATGTTAAACTATTGCCACTTTCCTGTAATTTCCTTTAAAGAGCTAGTGGCCACAAGTCCTGGAAAAAGCAACTATTATGGAGGACAACCCTATGATAAGTTTAGATAGTGTCTTTCATGTTCTACTGATTGTCGGTCTAAAAAGTGGATCATTACATCTAGCTCCCCAACAGCGGGGAAAACAAAACATAATTTCATTCCCATTTCTATCCCTGTTGAAAACAGGAAAATTGTGATGTGTGTTTCAGTTTGATAATTGTGTTCCTTAAATAATCCTTGTTAGGGAAAAGCCGTCCCCTTATTTGTATCTTCTGTTTACTCAGTATTTGTTCTACGCCCTGTACCAAGAAATTGTTGAAGTTGTCTTCTAAAATAAAACTTATTATACACCTAATATTTTACTGATTTACTGAAGATGAAACACTCCTACCTAAAATTTTCTTCTTGCCCATTATTACCCTACAAATGCCCGTTGTCAAAGGTTGGTGATCATTGCAATGTTTAAGCCCTACACCAGGGATCTTATTTAGCATCAACCAACTTGCTACTAGATTGAAACTACCATACTCAGAGTGGAGAGGAGGGTTAAGTAGAGTAAAGAAGAGAACAAAGCTAAAGCTTAAACATTTATTATTGCTCATTGCTGAGGCTTAGAACATTGTTTCATTCTAAAGTCTTGCCTAGAAACAAGGGTCGAGACCAGAACAGTCATTAAAATACTTGAAACAGCGTTAAACGAAATTCGGAGGGGCTCACAAACGCAACCGATCGCAACCGCAACGGCTCGCAAACGCAACGGCTCGCAAGCGCAATGGCTCGGAAGCGCAACGGGTCATAACCGCAACGGTTCGCATGCGCAACGGCTCTAAACCACAACTGGTCACAAGCGCAACCGCGGGGAGCCGCCTGATAGACGGCATGGACTGTAGACGAAGCCAGGAGTGGGAGCGAAGAGCACAGCGAGCCTCTGGATTGGAAATCAGCCGAGCCTTTGGTCGCTGTGCACTTCTCGTGTAGAATGCGGTACATCTCAGACACTTTTAAACGTTTTGACACCCGCACTGCACCCGCGTTGGCGATTGCTTCTGTGGTAAATAAACAATTATAGATTTCTCTTTTGCAAAACCAATATCTCTACAGTTGGTTTCAAAAAACCTGTTACATGACAAATGCAAATGAAAGAAAACAAAAAACAACTTGCCTTGGTAGGAACCTTGGGTCCAGACAGAATACGTACTTATTAAAATACTTGAAACAGAGTTTTACTCATGCTTTAAAATTTTTTGATATTTGAATCACTAAATCAAAGAATCAAAATACCAATAAAGCAAACTTGGTAGCAGTAAAATATAAATAAAAGGCATTTTAACTCAAACCATGCCTAAAAGTTAAGTAAATCAAAGAATGAAAGTACCAAGAAAATACAATACAATTATAGAAACAAATGCAAATAGTCATAAAAAAATAAAGAAAGTGCAATATAACTGTTCTAAATCAGAACAGAGTCCACTGTATCGATAGGCATACGACACAGGGGGCATATGACTTTATTTATTTTTTCACTGAATGCACAGTGGAAACAAAAATTGTCATGGCGGCATGGTAAAAACATTCCTTTGAAGTGCCCTGGTTTCCAGGTCTCGAAACATATGATACAGTCATAATCTGTGAAAAAAAAAACAACAAAAAAAACAACCCTGTTAAGTCACTTTCTTTGTTATGAAAAGAATCTCGCAAATATGCTTCCACCAACCTGTGGCATTTGAGTCTTTGCCTTCATGGTCCCCATTGTAGGGGCTAAGGCTGCTGTCGTCCATGTCTGGGAAGGTCTGTGGAAGAAAGAACTACATTAACGATCTGAAACCTATCCTGCGTGAGAAGCATTTTGATGAGTGATGAAAAAGTTATTACAACCCTTCACCCCCAATTTGCAAGAACCCTACCATGCTATTAGAATCGCAGCCTGCATCAGAACTGATAACAATGACCTCATCAGCTGCAGGAATAAAGAGATCTGATAATTGCAAAGATGCTACTACTTTAATGAAAAGCAAATGAAATAATAAATATGAAATGTTCAATATATGAAAGCTAAATTGTTTCTTTACTAAAATTTTATATAGTGATTTCAGAAAACAAAGTACTACTGATTTGACTTATACGAGCGTTATAAGGTCACTGCAAATTAACACATATTGATGAACAAGACTTACAAAATTTAGAACCAGCCACCTTGTTTTCTTCACCTGAGACACCCTTTTCTTCCTCCTCCTCTGACTCGATACTTTTCTTCTTGCATGGTTTTCTTGCAGTTTTCTTGGCTGGAGCCTTGGACTTAGAAGGGCCAGGGTTAGCAAGGAGCCATGAAAAGAAATAAGAGGTTCATATCCAGTCATTGCATGGTATGTCAATCAGAAACTATGGTAACTAATGTTAAGACTTACCTCAGCTAT
>NW_026267451.1:100001-101270 GCF_000697945.3 Frankliniella occidentalis
GCAATGATTGCAATGAATGAATATTAAAGTGGTGCACAGAAAGGAAATGTTGCGGGACAGTTAAACTGTAACTGACTCAGAAAGAATAAAATAGTGAATGTAAAACTAACCACACGTAGAGAGTCAGGTTTTCTCTTCTCAACTGCCTTCTCATCCTTCCGTGGTAGAGCAAGTAGTGCCCCCTAAATCCAAAAAAGGATAAACCACAACCAAAGACACCGGAGGAGCTGAGAGCTATAGTGAACAGAGTGAGTAAGAAGATGCAGGAGCATAAGCAAAGAGAGGATAGCAAGCAAGCAAAAGAAGTCCAGCCACTACAAAAGCCGAAACTAGATGTGCCAAACCTCAAGAGGAAAATAATGAGTGCCAAAAAGGGAATCAAGATACAGGTAATGGAAGCTCCAAGGGCCATAGTTCAGCCAAGACAACAAGTGCGAGTGCAGAAACGACCTACTAAACCCATTGAGAGCATGCTACGATACACCAAAGTCAAAAGAGTTCATTAGTAAGAGCAGTAAAAGTAGTGACGAGGAAAGCATCAAGCAAGTAACAAGCCGACCCGCCCTTCCGCCAAACGAAGTTGCCAGCTCCGCTTCGCTCCGCCGGCAACTCCGTTCGGCAGGGGCCGGGCCTGCTTGGCCTGGCGGCGGCGATGGTACCATTTCTGTCACGCGATTTGCTGAAGAACATGATCGAATGATGCAGCGGGCCTTCGGCCCGCTTAAACCCGTCATCTTTGAGTTTGCCCCAAAGACTTGAGAAAGGGATGTAACGGTAAAGCACCGCGACTACAACCCACCCTTCTGCTTAGAAAACATTTTCTGGGGGTGGGGAAAAGTTTCCTTTCTATTTTGCGGTTTTTAGGCCTTTTTGTACATCTTATTGTTCACTGTGGCAATTTTAGCTTATTTTCGTCTTAAAAGACCCTCTAGCGCATAAACGGTTATAGATAGCCCAAAACGGACGAAATTTTCGTCAGGAGGACTCTACTTTCACGAGTTACCTCTTCGGAGATCATCCAATATTTTCGCAAATTAACAAATTTATTTTTGGGCCACTTTTGTTAGAGAAACTCACTCTAGCGCCCAAACGGTGAGAGAGCAAAACGGACGAAATTTTCGTCCAAAGGAATCTACTTTCACAAGTTACAGCTTAGGAAATCTTGAAAAACAAGCAGGCCCGCCCTTCCGCCAAACCGAGTAGCCAGATCCTCTTCGCTGCGCCGGCAACTTGGTTCGGCAGGGGCCGGGCCTGCTTGGCCTGCCGGCG
>NW_026267451.1:103306-106467 GCF_000697945.3 Frankliniella occidentalis
TTCTTTGAACTCGATCTGTCTTTTAATGATACAAAACGACCCTGAAAATCCCAGGTCGCTAGCTCAATTCGTTCACGAGTTATCGTGCGCACAGACAGACAGACAGACAGACAGACGCGAAACTTTTTGATCACTGGAGTTATAGGCTTCGCTAATCGCTCAGCCAATTAGAGATCACAAGATGTTATAACACAAATGGTTAGGGAACAACAAATAGATGGAAGTGTTTTAACACAGAATGCAAAAAAATAAATAAATATGTTCTTAAAACTTGAGTGAATAAATATTTTAAATAGGGTATTGGTCTAGATCGCTGAGCGGAAGTAGAAGAACAAAAACAGAAGACGGAAAGGCGCCTTGGCCCTCCCCCTCCCCTCCACTAGGCGGAGTGGGGGAGCGCCCGGGGAGAAGTGGAGGCGGCAGGCGCGGCAGGCGGGGAGCAGTGCGGGCGCCCTTCCATCTTCCGTTTTTGTTCTTCTACTTCCGCTCAGCGCTCTAGACCAATACCCTATTGAAGAACAGCATTAAACATTCCACCCCAGAAAGCAACAAACATGGAAGGGGATGACAAAATTTGATGACGAATTGATGACAGAGGAAATCACAGAGGGAAACACAGAGGAAATCTGGAAAGAAACGGAGAAAAGGGTGAAACAGAACGGTAAAGGGACGAATGTCAAGGAAAAGAGAAGTGAAAACTAACCTCACTCTTCACAAAGGCAGCCGCCATTACTGGGGAGGGACGGAAGGAGTACTGATGGGTCCAAGACCAGCTGGTGCAGAGGGCGCTAAACAACAAAAACAAAAACAACAATAAAGCAACAAAAATCACCTGCAGTAGCCGAGGGCCTAGAACATACAAAAGTGAAACGAAGGCATCTGGCACAGATGTAAATACTGTGCGCACCAAAGAGATCAGGAAAGGTTTGGAAGGAAAGCTCAAAGACCCCGGGGGAACGCAACAGAGTGAATTCAGGGGCACAAAAACGAGCACAACTCCCACAAATTTGAACGGGCTCGGAGTCCTCCAGCCCGTGGTGATAACATAAAAATACGAGAGCCATCGTGAAGAGACAGGAATCAAAGAACCGTTACGTGTTCGAATGGACTGAACAGGAAAACAAAAGAGGAACCTACCTTCATCGGAGTCCGAAGAGTCAGCAGGACCGACAGGACCAATCCTCTGATTCGGTTTCAGGCTCGGATTCTTCAAGAATATCGGGCAGAGTCTGAACAGAATTGGCACCAATATTAAGGATGCTGTAGTATTCTTCAGAGCTAATCACGCCATCTTTGTTTCGGTGCGCCATAAGCTCGCGTTCCAGAACTCGCTAAAAATAAAAAATAAAAATAAAAGAAAAACATGCAAATAAAAAGGGACAGAAATAAAATGGAAAAGAAAGGAGGAAAGGAACAAAACATACATAGCAAGGTTCAAAACAATGCCCGCAGGTGCACCATTCATCATTGAGGCCGAAAACCCACTCGTTCACAACTAAGTCCTCGAAAAAACTGTCGTCTAGCACCTCCCATTTGTTGCTAGACTTAACCTCAGACGAATTTCCACAACGGATGCATATCTGAATAAAATAAATAAACATAAAATTCAAGGAAAACAAGGAAATGAAGAAGGGGAACTGAAAAAAATTGGAAGGTAGACCTACCCGGCGGGAGGTCCAGCCAGCGGGCGGTTAAGCCCCCGCACAAGTTGAACGCAAATAAGGCGAGCAAAATCCCCGTATTCGGCATTTAACTGATCTAAATGCTCCTGAGGCTCGGGAAGGTCGCTGGTAATCAGCGCACTCAAAGATTCAGCACCAGGACCACGAGGAGCCATTTTATACAGGGATCGCACAAAAGCAAGGAACAGGTGCCGGATTTGAAAGGTAACGGTTGGAGAGCGCTAACGGGATGGACGGAAACAAAAGGGAATCGGAAAAGCCGAATTCAAACAGCCGCAGAAGGCGGGGAGAAGGAAGGAGGAAAGAGAGGAAGAGTTGTTGAGAGATAAAAAATCAACAAATCAGCAAAGTTGTGCAAAACAACAGCTGCAAAATTTAAAGAAATTACACAAGACGACGCTGAGGAAAGGAAAACCGCATTTCGACACAGGAACAACAACGCAGAATCGCCGAGGGACAACATCAACGTGAAGAAATTCCAAAACAAAAGCTAAGTCCCATAACCTAGAGAAGTTGTGTGATAGGTTTAGTTTTATAAATTAAGGTGTCACGTAGGTAGGACTAAGCAGTAGGAGACACCTAGGCTAGTTAAAACTAATCATCCAACAAAAGTGGGTGACATGACAGTGTCTACTTTTGGAAATGTTGTGTGTTTCAGGTCACACAACAAACCCAGCATCAAGACAGCAAGACTAATTCACTGATGATCTGACAAAAGGACGTAAGTCTACAAGTTGGGGAAAATGTATTCTACTGCTTTCTAGAACCTATACTGTATGATACACACCCCAGTCAAAACGGTTTCAGATTATCTATTATAGTTGGCACTGGACAGCAATGTGCATAAGGGCGCAAGTCCAAGCGTTTTCTGAAACTAGGGCGCAAGTCCATCATTTTCAGGACCAAAGGAAGTAAGTCCACGCAAGTCCACATGGTTTCTGAAAACGGGGCCCAAGTCCACCCAGTTTGTAAAAAGATAGGACTTGAGCCATCAAATGCCAATAAATACATTGACACCATAAGAAAATGGAAATAAATTGGTTTTAACAATTCCAGCTTGAATGTTATTCATCTAGACCTAATTTCCTTCACATTTTGAACTTGTCTGACTACATTGAAAATAATGTCTGCTATGGCTAATGGGTCCACTGTTTGTGTGAGAAAACATCTCCACAACAACTTATTTGTTACGATGTTGAAATTTTAAAGTTCGACTCACCTCAACACAGCTGCAGCCTGCACCCCAAGACTGGTTTGGACAGGGCACAGTAGATTTTGAGAGGTGACAGTAGCTTGGTCAAACACTAATTGTTGTGAAAATAGACTGTATTTCTGTTGTGTCCCGCGAGTAACAGGTTAACCCCCACAACCGCTCTTCTCAGTCTTTTGGAGCTGTCCACACATCCCATGGCATGTGAACTGTGACACCACCACTTCTAACCACTTCTAACAAATACCTTGAGTGCCCAAAAAGTCTGG
>NW_026267451.1:106702-109008 GCF_000697945.3 Frankliniella occidentalis
CCTTTCCATCTTCCGTTTTTGTTCTTCTACTTCCGCTCAGCGCTCTAGACCAATACCCTATAGCAATGGCCCGGTAAGGTGTCATACTAATGCACTAGGAACGTGCTGGAGGAAAGTCGTTTCTTTTTGTGTGCACACTGAGTCAAGCCAGTAGGGTTGAATAATCCATAAGTTTGACAAGATGGAAGTTTTCAGGATTAAATTAAGTCAACTAAAGTAAAAATAATAATTTATTCTGGTTGTTTGAATTCAAAACAAAAATGTAAAGTCAATTCAAGTGTCTGTAACAGGAACAAAGGCGAAGCTCTTGACATTGTATAAATTTTGATGAGCTTTCAAAAGAAGGGTGCTCTGAAAGGAAGAAATAGTGTAGTATTATGAGGTTTTACCCTACATAACCTAACCTGGTCACAGCAGACCACCTCCTAACATAAAAAAGTCACGGCCACTGGTGATCACTATGGAGCGACATCTTCAGTTGAACACAGACCCTATCATTGTTTAACGATCGCCTTTGCAAAGAACATGTTCTTCTTGTTGTTATGCCAAACACCCAATAAAAGGAGGCGCGGGCTTTGACTCGTCGCCATTCTCCACTCAGCTGACCTAATAGTGTTACTGATTTGGCATCCCCTCGTGTTTCCCCCAATATTACAATATTCGCTTAACATTCTCTTACTCTCTTATTCCTTAGCATTTTCATAAAATTGTAAATACGATTTGTTTGTTCTTGAGTATAAAGCTAAGAAGCCTCTTCCGTTTTTTTCATGAAATACACGTTTTTACATAGATTTTTACGAACACAAATCTGTTGCCGTTATCTTATACAACATGTTGCAGGGCGGGGCCGGAAAATTTGACAAACCTTTCCTAGAGTAGAGCTTTGCTACGCTCAGCTACTAATTCAAGCATTACTAATCCGGGGTTGCAGATGCAACGACCCGCTTAGCCACAAAAGAAGCAGCAAACCTTCCTTTTCATCGAAAGGGGGATTTGATATGACGCAATCATGCCTGTGTGGAGGCGACACAGTATTCAAACTGGAAAAGCGTAAAAGCGTACAAGCCAACTTTCGAATTTGAAGACAGTTTCTCACGATGACGTAGTAAGAGATCTGCCGATTGCTTCGGGGAACATTAATAGTCCCCACAGAGTAGTACTGTGGGCGTAGAATTGTTACTCTACCTCTACCCAGTTTGACATCAGTGCAAAAATTGTGAACTCCGTTACTTTTTGAAAAAGTTAGTGAGAATAACTTTGGTTGTCTCCTGGCGAAATATAGACAAACATTTCCACATCGAAATTCATGACTTGCGTTCCCTGAATTTGTCACTCCAGAAATGTGCTTTAGACGACTATTCCCTTCAAATTGTCCGGAATTTGGCAAAGTCCGTATGAACTCAGAAATTAGGAACGCACTGGAGTTCACATTTTGACCATTTAAACTGCTCTAGTCACCCACTGTTGCAGCATTCTTAGGTTTTTAGCCCGCCCTTCTGCTTCTAAAAAAGCATTAAAGCGGGCTTATGCAACCGCTCTCGTGTCCGTCCGTCTGTCTGTCCGTCGTCCGTGTAAGAGGAAGGAGAAGAGCTAGAAGTCTACAAATTTCAGGGTATCTTAGGGGTCACTCCTGGACAACGAAACGCCCGGTGCAAATCCTGGCAACCACCCCTAAGGGGATGAAAGGGGGTAACAAAGAAATAGGGGTTGGTCCAAAAAGTAGAAAATCAAATTATTTTTTTTGGTCCCCTAAGGGGTAACTCGTGAAAGTAGAACCCGTTGGGCTAAAATTTCGTCCGTTTGCCTCTATCTTGCACCGTTTGGGCGCTAGAGAGGTTTTTACGACGAAAATACGGTGAAAATGACCACGTTGCACATGAAGACGTACAAGGGGGCGTCCAATCGTTAAATGTCTGAGGAAGTACCCCCCCAAAACAGCACATTCTGAGTCTGATGGTACTCTCCGATTTACCGCATCTTTAACCGTTTAGGAGCTACAGTTAGATATTTTGAAAAAATTTGCAAAAAGTCAAGTTTTAAGACTGTTTCGCAAACCATATACAATCTACAATACACAATCTGCGCGTGTTTTATTTTTTTAATTCTTAAGCAAAGCAGAAGGGTGGGGTGAAGTCACGGTGTTGCCCCGTTACAGTCTTTTGTCATGTCCAAGGAGCAAATTTCTAGGGCCGCAGGCCCCCGACCGGACGCGTTAGTTTACTCAATTAATGCTAAGTGATTTACGGGTCACATTATTTATTTGATTATGCACTTTGGTAAATCGAGAGACTGAAATGGTCGGGCCG
>NW_026267451.1:109847-123399 GCF_000697945.3 Frankliniella occidentalis
TTTACTCAAATATGCAAAGTGATTTACCGGTCACATTATTTATTTGATGATGCACTTCAGTAAACCGCGAGAGTAAAACGGTCGGGCCGCAGGCCCGATCATCGCCGCCGGCAGGCACAGCAGGCCCGGCCCCTGCCGAACGAAGTTGCCGGTGCAGCGAAGTGGAGCTTGCAACTCCGTTTGGCGGAAGGGTGGGCCTGCTTGTTAGTGTTGCACCAGGTAATGTTAGTGGTTTCGAGTATCTACATGGTATGAAACCCTTTTAAAACCATATCACATAGTTGTGAAGGTCCGCTTAATCTAAATGGCCCGTAGTCTGAGAATCACCCGCCAGAGTTGCTGTTGCAGTTGCTGTTAAGATGCCGTTATTGCCCATAGGCTTTGGCGTTTACAGTGGGTCTGGAGTTTATGGATATTTCTGTTAGTTACTATTTGGGTTGTAATTGCTTTGGATCTTGATTCATTTTTATGGATAATTAGGGTAGGGTTTGCTTGCGTTAATGCATCGAATGGCAGAATCCCAGTTTGTTAATAATTTTTTTTTTTTGATGTGATCATATCTACCTCAAGGATATTTCTTAAGGCACCATTTTAAAGGAGCCTTATTTTGTTGACAAGTGTTTGTTAGCATTTACCCATATTAATGCGTGAAACTTTTTGTAGACCCCCTCCCCTTATATTTTATTATTTTTAAAAACATTTTTCAGAATATTTATTTTTTAGGTAATAAAATATTAAAACAAGCAGGCCCACCCGTCCGCCAAACGGAGTTGCCAGATCCGCCTCACTCCGCCGGCAACTCCGTTCGGCAGGGGCCGGGCCTGCTTGGCTGGCCGGCGGCGATGGTCGGGCCTGCGGCCCGACCATTTCTGTCACGCGATTTGCTGAAGAGCATAATCAAATGATGTAACGGGCCTTCGGCCCGCAAAAACCAGCGGCCTTAAAATTTGCCCCGTAGACAAGAGAAAGGGATGTAACGGTTAAGCACAGCGACTAGAACCTACCCTTCCGCTTATAAAATTTTTTCTCCAATTTATTGGTCACTGCAGCAATTTTTAGTTTATTTTCTTTAAAAAAGAACCTCCAGCGCCTGAACGGTTAGGGATAGAGCCAAATAGACAATTTTCTACAGTGACGAGTTACCCCTTAGAAGAACACTAAAAAACAAATCTTGTTAACCATAAATGGACCCTTAGTTAAGAAAATTTTCTGTTTGATAGTTTCGAGCAATATTTTTTGAATAGCTATAGAAGTTTGCGCCGCGTCATAGCGCCCTCTCACTTGTACAATCTGCTTTTGGACGCCATGTAGGCATTTCATGCCTGCTCGCTGCATTTTTCTTGATCTTGATGTGTCTTTTTGCGTGATATTTTTTTGAATTAGCCTCTTAATAATTACTTTTATAATTGTACACATTTTTTGGCATAGCGCTGGGCAGCGCGCGCGGGGGGCTGACTACTCAGATAGCAAGTTGTCCATTGTTGCTCTGGTACCCAGGCGTGTGTGTGGAGCTGCTCAATAGGGTAAGTCGTATATCGCTTATTTTCGATTCTTGGGTTGTAATAGTGTTTTCCAGGCGCCATTTGGGATGAAAACTCCTGGAAACATGTTTTAAGTTTTTTCCTTTAACGTTTTCATAACCCTACCTTGCCTGTTATTCTGGCCTGCCATAAGAGGTGGTTTTGAAACCTTCAATTTTGGGCGTATTTTTTCTTGTCTAAACACGCAATTTTACGGTTCTCTGGGAGAAAATTTTAAGGAGAAGGCTCTATCTCTGCCGGTTTGCATGATATGAATTGTTTTTTAATTGTTGTAAATAAGCAACCTTTTCCCTTCCAATAATAATTCGTAGCTCGAAAACCGGCTGAGATAGAGCGATGTCGCCGCCAAGTTGTCGAATCTTTGTCATCAGGCGACATCGAGGCGACAGTGCTATTTGTGCCAAACCTCATATCCGTAAAACATCGCCGGCGATATCGCGGCGAAAAATAAAAATCGCCGGCGATTGCCGCGCGATAAACCCTGGATATGTTTGTGCTACCTGGGAGTAATACTCACTTTGACTCAGTACAGTACCCTAAATCTACTGCGGGATGCTGTACAGTTACTGAATCACGCTTAGTTTCTCCAATCAGTTGGCGTCAGTCGCAGTTCAGCTTCTGCTCTGACTGCCTTTGGATGGAGGTCAGCTGAGTGGACCTCAGTAGCCAGGACTCAGCAAACAGCAGTTCGATTCAGTACAGATGATCACTGCCGTTACCTGATCGTGGACTGAACCGCTATCAGCTCCCCGAATCAGGTGTTAGTCGGTTCTACTCAGTAACAAAAATGTACTGCGGAAAGCTGTACCGTTGCTGAGTCACGCTGAGTTTCTGAATTCCGCCAGCGTCAGATCCGCTCAGTACTACATCAGTTACCCGATGAGTCACTATCAGTTACCTCAGGAGATGGTCAGCGCGACGCAGCTGACGTTCTGTCATATTTCACTTACTAGTTCAGTTACTCTGTTTGGTAATTGTTTACTTTAGTGACTCCTCGCCCTGACAGCTTTGTCAGTATTTCTACACGACAACAAATAAATGTGTATATTCTCTCACGTTATCGGAATTTGAACAGTTTTTTGACTTTTTGTGAGTTAGGACGGTTATCCTCACATCGTCTGCATCTTTAACGTTAACATTCAACATATAGTATGGCGTTGTCGCTTAGTAACATTTAGCTCGCGCTGATGATATACAACGGCCTCTCAGCTAGGGTGCTGACCCGTCACCCTCGAGTTGTGCCTGTCTTTTCGTAGGAAACGGAGCAACAGGCACAGCAATTTTTATCTATTGGTAACTGTTATATTCGACAGTGTCACTAACCACTCAAGTATATAAGCAGTTAAATCCCCGGAACTTGTTAGAACGATTCGAAACTTTCACAAACTCATGTTGTTACTTTTCACAACACGTGTTATGAAATTTCATAACATAAATGTTATAACATTTCATAACATTTTTGTTATTAAATTTAATAACAATGTTAGTGTTAATGCTTCACAAAGATGTTATTAAATTTAAAAGAAAAATTTTTAACAGTCAGGTCATTTCGGCTGAGTGCTGGCCAGTTCCCCGATTCGTTGAGGGTATTAAGGATTAGTATGTAGGTAAGAATGTTGCATTAGTTTGTTTATCCCCTTAACGTTGGTGACAAACGGTTAGTATGTGAGTTATGAGCTTTGGAATTCTGTGCTAACCCTCCAAACATAGTATGTGCTTA
Source organism: Frankliniella occidentalis (assembly GCF_000697945.3). Classification (NCBI taxonomy): domain Eukaryota; kingdom Metazoa; phylum Arthropoda; class Insecta; order Thysanoptera; family Thripidae; genus Frankliniella; species Frankliniella occidentalis. The sequence goes on from NW_026267451.1 coordinate 113,109, forward strand.
AGACTGTCCAATTAGAGCATGGTAATATTATGGTAACATACTGACAGCTAGAATGCTCTTTTCTGGGTGTACCTTGGGAACGGTTGCAGTAGACCCAAGCAGACCCCTAAGAGTAACAATGTGTTAAAAGAAGACCCAGGCCCCAGCCGCCCTAACCCTGGAAAACCGTACACATGCGTGCTTTAAATATCGTGTTGAGCAATTGAATTCTTAAATTGCTAGAGTGTTAAAAGGAAGTTTAATTTAATGGTGTTTATTGGCTTGTTAAACCGCAATCAGCGGTTGACGTGGTATTTGATGCTTTCAAGAACGTACGTATACAATGCGGGAGGAAGAACTTTAGCATACTTGTTAATTTTAACCGTGATATCATTGAACATTTTTTGCTCGTAGTCAAGACAGACTTGTCTCATGTTGAGTTCGTTGAAGACCTGCACCACGTTTTGTACCTTCGCGCTGTCACTGTAGCCGTAGTTATTCTGAAAGGTAAGAACAAAGTACTTTACTGCACTCACAAAATGTTTTCTTGCCCCAATCCCAAAAATATTGTTGACGCAATTTTACTTGGGACAAGAATAATTTTCTCGAGTGAAGACGATTTTTCTCGTTCGAAGAAACATGGTTTTCTTCCCACAAGAAGAAAATATTCTTAAAACATTCTGCTTAGCCCAAAAAAAATAATATGCTTGTGCTAGGCCGGGCGTGCGTGGGTGTAGGGGGGAAGGACGGATAAGGGTGGAGCGGGCGAGAGGACCGGGCTACCTGAGGTACAAATGGCGCGCTGGGGACACGGTCACGCATGTGGCTTCATAGCTCAAACGGTTTCTGCTTACGCTTTAGCGTTGAGTTGACACGAGCAGGGTTCGAATTCCGGCAGTGCCAATAGAACGCGTGAGTTGCATTAAGGAGAATCGAACCAGCTGTAACTACCGTCATAACCCACTGTGAGATAGAGTTCAAGACTGTCTCCGGGGGCACTATTTCACTTATTACAGCCAAGACTAAATATTCTTGGGATAAGAAAATAATTATTGAAGTAAGATTTTTATGGAGGATTGACACAAGAAAAGAACATTCTTGGGCCAACAGTACGAATTCTTGTAGGAGTGACAAGAATAAAATATTCTTGGCTCAAGTAGATTTCGGTTACGGCAAGAAAACATTTTTGTAAGAGCATTAATGTCGCAATTGGGACGTCACAGCGGGGGAGTGGGGGGGCCGCTTTTGTGACAGTGCATGACATGGGGGTGGGGGTGGGGGGAAGAGGGTCAAAAAGTGGCCTAAATCGCGTGATATGTGGACGACCCCTTAACCAAAATCCAGTATCTTTCCGAAAATTCGGGGATTACCGTACAATTATTATAATATCTGTTTTCACTGCAAATCTCAGCCCAAGAGGAAATTGATTTTTCTACTGTTCCACTAAGCATCGCATTGCCTTAGGTACGGCTTATTGTCTTCCCTTTACATAAAATCTATTTTATTTTTAGATGACTTTGTTCTCTTACCTTTGAAAATCGGTATTTTTGGGAAACCGACTTGTTTTTGAATATCGGTTAACTTAACCATACCGGTAAACTATACCGTACCGGTTAAATACCGTAAACTGATATTTCGGTGAAAAACAGGTAAATTTCCTCACCGAAAACCGGTGACTAAAAACCGAACGGCACGAAAAAGTTATATACAGTGTGCAGGGCAAGAACGCGTCTTAAGTATTTCCTTTAAGACGGACAACTTTCAAAAAATGATGATATTTCCACTTTTCTCTTGAAAAAGCTTCTAAACGACCAACTATGTGATAGGTTCAAACTGCGCTGCCGAATTCTTGCAGATATTTTGGTTACGTAAACCAAGTTGCGGTAGAGGTCGAGTTTAACCTTCCCACATAGAAGCTCATTTGAAAGCTCTTTTCACGAGGAAACTGAAAATTTCATCTACTTTCCAAAGTGATCCATCTGAAAGGAAATAGTGGAAACGTGTGCATGCTATGCACGCTGTTTCTTATGTGTGCAATGCACGCTGTTTCTTATGTGTGCAATGCACACTGCATACTGTACAGTGTGCAATGCACACTGCATACTGTACAGTGTGCAATGCACACTGTTGAGTTTGCAGTGATGCTCCTTACTTTGGAATTTGGACTGGATCATTTTATCCTCACCTTCAGAACTTTTAGTTGGGCTTTAGTTGCCCTTTTTTTCGCTTCAACTATGAGCCAGGTGCACTTGCCATTCTGTATGTCAGTTCTCTGTTTACCCATATCTTCTATAACCCCATAAACATCCAAGTAGTCGTCCTGAAAGTGCAAACACAGCGGTTAAATCATCGGTCACGACTTTTTTTACTTGATTTACCTATTCGGCTTCTTCGATTTTCCGATCTTACCTGAATTTGATAGACGTAACCCAAATCGAATCCTAGGTCAAGGGCGGCCTCGTATGCTGCTGGGTCACTCACGCCACACTGGAAAGAACTAAGTTTATGAATTGGCTCGACGAACTTTCCTTTTCGTCGCACGAAAGTAAGATAATGTCTCTGATACATGTGCAACCCCCACAAAATGTGTTTCTTCATAAGGATCTGAGCTAAAACGGGAGCTTGGAAAACTTGGAAAGCTCTTGTTTTCTGTCAGTACGACCTTATTTATTATTTTTTAGTCCGCCCTTTTTGCTCAAAAGCTTGGCAGGATTAAGATGGATTCAGAGTTCACAAGATGCGAGCGTGATTTTCACGCCGCTAGCGTGAAAAGAGTTGGTTTGGTTAGCAGTTGACGTTATGCGACAGCCAATAACAGGCTGCCGTGGGGCTATGCCATTATTTTCAGCTGAATCAGCTTTGGAGCTAGCGTGATTTTTCACGCTTCCGGCGTGATTTTCACGCTAGCGTCTGCTAGCAGCGTGATTTTCACGCAGGCGTCTGCTACCAGCGTGATTTTCACGCAAGTTCGCAAGTGCACATTCTCGAATATCTCCCAAGTGCCCCTTCGAACTTGCGTGAAAATCACACTGCTAGCAGACGCTTGCGTGAAAATTGCGCTAGCTCCGAAGCTGATTCAGCTGAAAATAATGGCATAGCCCCACGTCGGCCTGTTATTGGCTGTTGCATAAAGTCAACTGCTAACCAAAACAGCTCTTTTCACGCTAGCGGCGTGAAAATCACGATCGCATCTTGTGAACTCTGAATCCACCTTTATGCCATCGCCCCTGTGTCTGTCCGTATGTCTGTCAGTCCGTTTTTGAAGAAGGACGTGAGCAAGGGGTCTAAATTTTTCAGGTATTATTGATGTCACTGCTGAACAACAAACCAGTTCGTGCACATTCTGACAACCTCAAGAAGGAGTGCAGAAAGTACAAAAAAACAAAAAAAAAAAAAAAAAGGGGTAACTCGCAAAAGTAGAACCCTTTGGGTCAAATTTTTTCCCGTTTGACTTTACCTTCTCTCACCGTTTAGTTGCTAGAAGGTGTTTATCCAAAAGTTAGAGGCCTAAAACGAAAGTAGAACTTGTGGGCTAAATTTTGGCCGTTCGGCTCTATCACTCACTTTTTAGGCGATAAAGGGAGTCTCTCTAATATAAATAACAACCCATACGATATGTTTGTTCTAAGTCTTTGATATGGCTTCCTGGGGAGTAATTTATTAAACCGCCAGACCCCGTTTTGAGTTACAGGCTTGCGATATCTCACGAAACACTGTTACGCTGCGACGCGTCTGGCATACATCTACCTAGACCTGCGGCGCTGAGACCCGATTCAGAAAAATGTCAAAGTACCCTGTGTCCGTTTGGCTCTAACTTTAACCGTTTAGGCGCCAGAGGGCGATTTCGACACGGAAATGACCCCACAGCATTTAAATGTTTTCTGGGTACTGGGTGCTACAATACCGAACGTCACATGGCCAGATTCAGTTTTTAACGTAGATTACGAATTTCATAATTATATTTCCCTGTGGTGGCTTTCTGACTCTTCGGGGTCGATTTTCGATTTTCCACCCAAAAGCAGCCCATAAGAAACCCATGTTAAAATGCAAAGACGTTGAGCGAGTGGTTCCCGGGGTCCGATCGGGACGAACGGGGCGGATTTAGAATGCCCAGAGCATGGGTCATCTCGATCTTTATGAACTAACCACCAGTCTGATATTTTTTTTTTTTTGCCGTGGGCCACCCTACGGAAAGGCCAAGCGAGGCCCGCTTCCTGGTGAACCAAGTTGCTGGTTGAGCGAAGCGTAGCTAGCAACTTGGTTTGGCGGAAGAGCGGGCCTCGGTTGTTTATAATTACAATTGCACCCTTGAGCATCACTCACGTAATTCATTAAGCAGACAGAGTACTCACTGCAAGCATGGCTGTTGCGGTTGGGGTGTAGTAGGTGTACTGACCCGTTTTGAACTTGGTGAGCGCTTTGAAGCGCTCTAAACTGAACTCGTGAAAACCCCTTCCGTCCGTACTCTCACTGTGCAGGTCATTGTTTTCACCAAAAGCCATCTGGAACACTGTCTGGAATACAGAAATTACAATTCCTGGTCATGGAAAAGAGCTGTTAGCCAGTACACTAGACGCCAGTCCGGAATTCCGGGTAGCCCTATATTCAGTGCGAAGGAAGCGGGCCTGTCCGGAAACGATGTTGTTTAAGTCGATTTTAATAGTTGGCATCTTGACATAAAAGTCACGTGACACCGTGGTTTTCTTGGTCCTATCGGGTTCACACCAAAATTCTAGGGAGATTTTTCTGCCTGAAATAAGGAGGAATCCGTGCATCTGCAATTTGTGCACGATTTTGTGTCTAAGGACATAGTTTTTCTGCCCTCTTGTGTAGAACCGTGATACACGAATACAATCATACATAGTCGCCTATGCACGGATTCATTCAGAGTATGTACTCTTGTAGTCAAGTGTATTTGGGCGTATTCACAAAAATACCCGCACCATTTGTACACGATCACAGGTTACTTCGTATTCAATGTACTCCTCCATATTCACTACGTACTCATGCGTACTACGGTGTAGAGAGAAATATCAATAGACCGTTCCGACAGTGCGCTTTTTGAGAAGAAATGAAGAAGTCGGGACCGGAACCAGTACCTAAAGGACGCTTATTTTTGTCATTGGAAAGTGTAGTTCGACGTGAATGACCTCGATTAAATCTCTAGTAACTGTCAATTTTCGTTTTCACTGACTTAAGCTATTTTTTAGCCCGCCCTTCTGCTTTTAAAAAAGCATCAAAGCGGGCTTATGCAACCGCTCTCGTGTCCGTCCGTCCGTCCGTCCGATCGCCGCCGGCAGGCCAAGCAGGCCCGGCCCCTGCCGAACGGAGTTGCCGGCGCAGCGAAGTGGAGCTGGCAACTCCGTTTGGCGGAAGGGCGGGCCTGCTTGTTTAAGAACTGTTTCCGGTGGTGATTTCATTAATTCTTCTTTAAACGGGCACTGCCGAAACCATCTATTGACTTCACCCTATTTTGCGAGCCACTTACCCCCGAGATCCCTGACGCGAGTGTACGCAATCTCTTATTTATAAAAGTAGAACGACTTCTTTCTGAGAAGTGCTTAGCTTTTGCAGGCTCGTACCCTAAGAAGGAGATCTAGTACGCCATCGAAGACTTCCGCACTGAGGTGCCGGTGCGCCAGGTGGTACACGCAGTGCTCCACGAGCAGGCCGTCGAAAACTGCAGCTGGCCCAACGACGGTGTGCCAGCAAGGTTTCCCGCGTCGCATAGGCGCTCGGTCGGCGATGTCATCCATTACCAGGAACATTGCCTGCATCTAGGGTCATAGGGACGTAAGATCCGCGCTCCTTTGTTTGCCCGTATGAACAAACCATTACCGAAACCCTCTTACAATTTCGACGCTCCATGCGAGGCACTTGGCGTGGAACAGGTACTCTTCATCCTGAGCGGCCCCCGCTGGTGCCAAGTGTCGCATAGCGTTATAAGTGGCCAGCGCCCTGACCAGCTTGCCTCCAGGCACGGTGTACGATAACAACTGAAAAAACAAAAACAATGACTGGTTACAACGGGAAATGGCATGCAGAGCAGGCAAGGAAAGTGAGAAGGCTGTCGTACCTTGCCAAGCCATTCTGTCTCGCTTTGAATTTTACAAGATTTAGTTGCCTCTTGAATTTCTTCTATTACCTGAGGTAGGACGGCAGTAAGGTCTTTTTTATCCTGCTCCTGCTGAAGGTACAAAGGACTCTTCGCCAGCCTGCAGAACGTATTAATGACATGTCGACCGAGTGTTTGAGATGTAACAAGGGAGAAATCACTTGCGTTCGTCGTACGGGCTATTGTGTGGTGTTTCGAATTATTTCGGGGTGTTTCGCAGTATTTTACCAACTATTTTGCTCTATTTCGCCTTTATTTCGGACTATTTCCGGGGAGGGTGTACGAAATAATTTGCAAGTGATTTCTCTCCCGTACTGTAACTGAATCAAGTTTTATGACTGTTCACGGAAAAAAAAAGATTTTCTGAGTCAGCTAATGTATTGACTGGTATATGGACAGACAAGCACATAAACTTCTGTAACCACTATATTGTCTACTCTTATCAATCATTAGCTGTGCCAGTCAAAGATAAGTTGTATGAAATAATGATTTGCCTGTATCAGTTAGGTAGACCTCGACTGATTTAGGGAAGGGATAAGCTGTTACAGCTAATTTTTGACTGGCACAGCCAATGATTGGTTAGAGGAGAAAATGTAGTGGTCACAGTAGTGTATGTGCTAGTCTGTCCATATACCGGTCAATGTATTAGCTGACTCAGCGAATCTTTTTTTTTTTTCGTGTTGAAAAATAACTTGAGACTAACTCAGATTTACTCTTTTAGACTTGGACGTCCGAACGAGGATCTCTTATTATTAAGTCTAAACTGCCACACATGTATAGAATGTTCTTTTGCTTCGAACCAAATTTTCACCATTATTTTTAAACAGAGATGAAGGCGTGTACACTTGACAAATAGACTAGTTTAACACTAGCATAGTGAAGAAAAGGTTGAAGAACAACAGACCATTCAGACCATTAATAGTTCTTTTTCATCATATAAAGTGCCCCAAACACTTCAATATAATAAAGGTCGTACAAATTTGGTGTTGTTTACATTTTATGTAGCTTTCACATACGTTTAAGGGTTAGTAAAAGCAACTGTTTCCAGCCTGTTGTTCTGCATCTTGTCGTTCACTTCGCTAATGTTGAGTTGAAAGGGTCTATACGATTACCCTATTTGTCGCTGCCAGTAACTAGCCGAGCGATAGCGATGCCTCCTATTCCGATCCGTCAGATTTTTTTTCCGTCTGACTCATACATGACTCTGTAACCCGATTTCCGACATGATGTTTCAATTAATCCCGGGGCCGCAAGCAAAGAAAACTAAAGCGGAATCAAGAACAGAGGATCAAACAGTTGGATGTGAGCTGTCGGGGTATGACACATACGTGATTCTCTGACCCTAATATTTTTTTAGTGAAGCAATTGTGTTTCGAGGGTTTCGAGTAACGTGACAGTCACATTCAACGATTTAATTAATGGTTCTATCCGAGGGGTCCCACACTCGCCAACTCGTTGTACACGAGGGAAAATACTCGCAAGATACTCGCGACAACTCGCGGAAAAATCACAAAAACTAACGAAAAAAACGACAAATACTCGCCGTTACTCGCATTAACTTGCGGATACTCGCTAATACTCTCAAATACTCGCAGATACCCAAGCAACTCGTTGTACACCCACTTGGAGAGTGGAGGACTCCTCGGTCCTCGGTTTCATCTTTTCTGATTCCATTTTACTTTCTACACTGTAAGAAATAATCACGGTGGCCCATACGGAAATATGCCGTTTATATAACCTGCGGCGTCTCCGTACGGTTTTGTACCCTCTTTCCATCAGAGCCCATGTAAAAAAATCGTGGGTAGGGCGTTAGGGTACAGAACGGTAAGAAAAAAGCTAGCCCATGTAAAAATTGTTGGTACGGTGGCCAGGTACGGTAAATCTTCGAACCGCTTTCGAAAATCACTCCCAAAAGTGACGTACGGATCGCCGTGACAGGCTCCGTATCCAAGACTGACTTTTTACAGTGCAGTTCCGACGGTCTCATACAACTGACCGCACTTACCGCACTTTAATGACCTGTACCATAGTAAACCTGCTGGGCTGATATTGTCTGCACCCAAATTTGCGCGCCGAAAGACCGTTCCCTTGTTACTTTCGCTCTAGGTGTTGCTTGGGCACGCAAAGTCGGCCGACCAGGTAAGAGTTAAAAGAAGAAGTCCACCGACCAAAGTTTTGCCTTTGCCCGAATCTCAACTAACAAGACAAGTCCATAGGTCTAACATTACGGTTTCTGTCAAACTTGCTTACGTGCTCAACGCGCGCCGGCCTGCGAGCCTCACGCACAACATGCTGACGAGGAGTGGGAGCTCTCACGTGGACCTCGGTCCGGCAGCGCACAGGATGCTGGACGTTGGGCTGAATGCTAATGCACTAAGCGTATGCGAATTGGTCGTGGAGTGTTTCTGAATACAAACCATTCTGGTAAAGCTGCAATGCAGAGGTGTGCAAGGGGCCAGAAAACAGAAAAGAGAGCGTCCCGTTTAGTTTGAAATACAAACGAATGCGGGAAGCTACTCTGTTAAAGCACGGTAATTACCGTTTTGCTGGTAACTGCACTCATCTGTTCCGCTTTACCAGAATGCTCTGTTATGACTTGTTCTCAGACCATATCTCCGACAGTTTTCAGATAAACGAAGCTCGGTCCAAGTCGCTGAAAGGTCAGGTGCTGTCTCCGTCGTGAGTCTGTGGACTATTAGACATTTTTATCTTAATTTTAATAACATTTTTGTGAAGTATTAACTAAATTTGTTATTAAATTTGATAACGAAAGTATTTCGAAAAGTTGTATCATTTATGTTATGAAACTTCAGAACATGTGTTGTGAAAAGTAAGAACAGGGGATTGTGAATGTTTCGAATCGTTCAGCAAGTTCTGGTGATTTTACTGCATATCTATTTCGACTGTAAGTGACACTTGTCAACTTGGATTAGCTCACAATGGATAAAAATTGCCGTCTGATGCTTAACACTAGGACTACCGGGATTTTCGTATACCTAGATCTACCAGAGGGGTCATTTTGACCCCTAGGTACTATTCCGCCGTTTTAGATGTGAAAAGACTGCGGTTTTGGGTACACAACTTCTTATTTTCGTTTTTTATGACACTTCATACAACTTTTGCACCCACGGGGGTCCCTGTGAAGGGGTAGGTAGGCAAACTGCAAAGCACAAAATGTAATTTTTCAGAAGTTTTACAGATTTTTTCGTAATTTTTCGTTTAGTTTCGGGAAAATTGCATAGGATTACCACAAAATACAATAATTCTCAACATTTTTGGCTGAGCGATTAGCGAAGCCTATTACTCCAGTGATGATCAAAAAGGTTTCGCGTCTGTCTGTCTGTACGCAAGATAACTCGGAAACGGTTTGAGCTAGAAGACTCTTATTTTTATTGTAACTTTGTATCATAAAAAGGAAGAACTGTATTGATTTTGACCCTTCTAGCTCAAAAAATGACGTGTCAAAAATTCAAAATCAAAAACCCCAAAAAATTTCTTTTAAAAAAAATATATTTTTATACATCTCTCGTAGAGGTACCTCGTCAAAGGAGAACCCACTGGGCCAAAATTTTGCCCGTTTGGCTCTATCTCTAACCGTTAGGGCGCCAGAGGGCGTTTTTCACACGGAAATGACCCCAAAACACTTGAATGTTTACTCTCTGATATTTGATGGTGTCCGGTGGGGTAACTAATCAAACTGAAACCCCGAGAAACAAAATTAGTGACTTTTTGGGCCGAAGGCCTATTTACGATTCTGCCCTTTGCTCGACTAAGGTGTCAGCGCCGCAGGCCTAGGTAGATGTATGCCAGGCACGTCGCAGCGTAGCAGTGTTTCGTGAGATATCGCGAAGCCTGTTACGCGAGACGTGGTCTGGCGTACATCTACCTAGTGGTATAGTCTGTGTTTATTTCAGTCTGACCGACAACCGTAAACACAGCGAATAGCCGGTTTGATGGTTTTAACGAGTGGTTTTCAACTTAAACCTTGCCATTGTTGTTCTGTGTGGAAAGTGTTGACTTCCGCTTGGTCGTGTGACAATTTTGAACCTTTATCAGCATAGGTAGGCAACCCGCACATTACAAAATCATGTCTTACATCTTATACACTAGCTATATGTACGCCAGACCACGTCTCGCGTAACAGGCTTCGCGATGTATCACGAAACACTGTTACGCTGCGACGCGCCTGGCGCACAT
>NW_026267451.1:124639-128700 GCF_000697945.3 Frankliniella occidentalis
CGGGCCCAGCTTGTTATGATACAAAACGACCCTGAAAATCCCAGGTCGCTATCTCAATTCTTTCTCGAGTTATCGTGCGGACAGACAGACAGACAGACAGACAGACAAACAGAATGAAACTTTTCAGGTCAGTGGAGTAATGGGCTTCGCTAATCGCTCAGCCAATAATACTTATGAGGCATTCGCAACGGTACTGTCAACCTGAAAACGCGCTACATGGTCGAACGGAGGTTCATAATGATAATGAATGGTCTACTACGGCTGTTATTGCACGATATTTGTGCACTGTTTTATTCGCAGAACCAAAGTTTCAGAATTACTTACCGTATTCGCCGAGGATACAGCGCAGTTTCATTTTGGCTGTTGCAGGTTTATTCAGTTCGAAGGATTGCTGCATCACTAAAACTAGGAAGAGGAGCTGGGTGGTATGGATTGTCCAAAAACAGGGTCAATCTGAGAGAAAATAGTTATTGAGTGAAAAAGTGTATTAAGTGTATGCACTTAAAATTACTGCTTTCTTGTACTTTTTGTCTCTTAGGTGGCCTATTTTCTTTATTACTATCTTCTGAATCTTGGTGGCAGGAGTCATTATCATCACCTTCACTATCTTCAGCATCTTCATCATCTTCATTATCTTCATCATCTTCATCATCTTCATCATCTTCATCACCTTCATCATCTCCATCATCAAAATCATCTAAATCAGTTCCAGGCATTTCCTCAGCAGGTGTGATGTTATTTTCCAATATCCTTTCTGAAATCCCTGCTTTCAAAATTTGAAAAACTTTAGTGCCTAATACTATACCTATGCCATATTTAAATAGCTGTAAAAACTATAATAACTTGTAGGAATCTCAGGCTGTTTGGGTGGCCTTTTTTTGTCTGCTTTCAAGTTCTTGGTGTAACTGGTTTCATGAAATCCGGCATTGTGATGGGAAGGCCTGAGAGGCGAAACATAAAGAAACTGAAATATACAACCGTTTTTATGAACGCAAAAGAAAAATAATGCAGTAGCTTACTATTGCTCATCATGTAGTCATATCTCCTTTTAAGCATCCTGTAACGGTCCTTCTCATCTATTGAGAACTAATTCCACAGCTTTTGTTTTAGTAGTATTAAAGGATGGTTTTATGTCCAAATACTGATCATCTTCAACTTCCCTGATGAAATAAATATAAATAATTAGTTTTGTGCATTTCAATCTACTTTGTATCATGTTCCTGTTTGATTGAATCAGCTTACATTACTGTATCATTGCCCGATGTGAATTCAATACAGCTATCGTAATGGTCACTGAAAGGATTGTATACAATTCTTGACTGGAATGTTCCTAGTGGGTTGATCACTAATGTTTTCCCACTCACTTGGAAAACTACAATTTTGCAGTCTAGCTGTATAGCAATGATTTCTAAAGCATCCTCCATTTCCTGGGCAACTACTTCTCCTTCCACTTGGCATTTCAGACTGTCAACGACCTTTAGATGAGCACTTGAATATGCATCATATGAGTCTAAACTGTAAGTTCAAGCTGCCAGCAGGCTAACTGGATCTCTCATAATTAGAGTGGTGCAGAATCCTCCCTCAACTATTTCCTTGCAAGATTCCCTTGAAAAGACGGATTTTAGTAAATTTGATGCGACATGCATATTTGTCATTAAAGACTGTGGTGAAGCATACATTTACAAGGCCAAATCACATTCTGGGTTACTTCTATCTGGACGTTCTTCATTCGGTTTTATTTGTTCTGCATTATCCTGAACTCCAGTCGTTTCTTCAGTATCCTTTTGGTTGTCATATGGAATACTCTCTTGCACCTGAAACTATGAGAAGTGCTTGTAATTCCACGTGCCATGCCCGTCACACTTGCTACAATAAACTTTCTTACCTATTAAAGTTTTGCCCAATGAGCAATAACTATTTGACCATCTTCAAATACATGTTTGTTTTTACTACCACTGTCTCGTCAAACTTCTCATTGTAGAGTTGAAAAATTGGATAATATTCAACCAACTTCTGTTTAAGGAGTACATCTTCAGAACAGTAAAGTGTTAAGTGTTCTCCAAGAGCTGATTCACTAAAGTTTTTATTAAACGAAAGTACCATTTTCATCTCTCCTAATCGAACAAGCACTTCAATAGATGCCATCCTCGCAATATCCTTTTTTTAATGAGCACGTAAATACCTGTGGCCTAAAATTCTTTCAGCCGTAAGCTAAAGTTGATTAGCTGGTCCGATCTTTTTAAACTTTAAAGGGCCATCAGCTAATGCACGATAGCTATTGTACCAACATTCTTAACTGATTTCTAAAATATCTTTTCATAAAAAAAATGGTTTAATAGAATTGCAAAGACAGCTTAAACCCATTTTTTTTAAAAAAAAAAAAGAGGTTGTTTAATAGTAATTTCCTTGACTTGATCGAAAATCTTACTCAAATTTTTGTGTTCGTCATTGGTATGGGCTTGGAAGCCCACGCTCCCTCCCCCCTCCCCTGCCGTCCTCCCTTTCCTTCAAACGCGCACTAACTGGCACCAACCTGCGGACCACAGCAGCGCAACCTTGTGGCGAAAATATGAAGGGTAAGGTAAGGTAAGGGATCATTCTGTGAATTTAAAAGTAAGTTACGGTGGTATAAATGATTGGTTTAAATGGTGATATGAAGTCTTACTATCCTTCCATTTTTGTAGTGTGGACAGGATTATTATATTTCTGTACATTTTTAGCCCGCTCTTTTGCTTAAAAGCTAAGGTAAGCGGGCTTATGCCATTGCTTCTGTGTTCGTCTGTCTTTGTGTCTGTCCGTTTCTCAAGAAGGACGTGAGCTAGAGGTTTGAAATTTTCAGGGTATTATTGTTGTCATTTCTGGTCAACGAAACGGTTGGTGCAAATCCTGGCAACCATCCCTGAGTGCGTCTGAGAGGGTAACAAAGAAATAGGGGTTGGTTCAAGAAGTGGAAGAAATTTATTTTTTTAACGGTCTCCGAAGAGGATTTTCAGAAAGTAGAGCCCTTTGGGCGAAAATTTCGTCCGTTTTGCTCTATCTCTCACCGTTTAGGAGCTAAAGCGAGTTTCTCTCACGAAAGTGGCCCAAAAATAAATATATAAACTTAAGAAAATATTTGATGGTCTCCGAAGGGTTAACTTGAAAAAGTAGAGCCCTCGGGATCAAAAGGTCGTCCGTTTGGCTCTATCTCTCACCGTTTACGCGCTAGAGGGAGTTTTACCCACAAAAATGGCTTAAAAATAAATATATTAATTTTAGAAAACATTTGATGGTTTCCTAAGGGGTAACTTGTGAAAGTATCGCCTCTTGGGCTAAAGTTTTCTCCTGTTTACTTACAAAAGGGAGTTTTTTTTTACCAAACTGGCCAAATAGAAATATTTTTACTTTCTCAGAAGTACACTTCTGTCTGAGAAGTATGCCGTCGGTTCAAAATTTTCTTCTAAGCAGAAGAGTGGGCTTATAGGCTGAGCGATAGCGAAGCCTATTACTCCAGTGGTGATCAAAAAGTGTCGTGTCTGTCTGTCTGTCTGTGTCTCTGTTTGTCTGTAAACACGATAACTCGAGAACGGGTTGAGCTAGGTACCTGACATTTTTAGCGTAGCTTTGAAGCATAAAAAGCAAGAACTGTATTGATTTTGAGCCCCCTAGCTTAAAAATTGACCTGTCAAAAAAATCAAAAACAAAAACCCCAAAATATTACTTTTAATTTTTTATTTTTTTAACATCTTTCTAAGACGTAACTCGTCAAAATAGAACCCTATGGGCCAAAATTTTGTCTGATTGGCTCTATCTCTAACCGTTAAGTCGCCAGAGGGCGATTTTCACACGAAAATGACCCCAAACCATTTTAATGTTGTTACTCAGATATTTGATGGTCTCTGGTGAGGCAACACGTCAAAATAAAATCATGGGGGTAAAAGTTGTGTCCTTTGGAGCCGAAGGCCTATCAACGACTCTGCCTTTTGCCTGACTCGGGTGTCAGCGCCGCAGGCCTAGGTAGATGTATGCCAGGCGCGTCGCAGTGTAACAGTGTTTCGTGAGATATCGCGAAGCCTGTTACG
>NW_026267451.1:129650-131300 GCF_000697945.3 Frankliniella occidentalis
CATCTTGCTAACACGTAACTCGTCAAAGTAGAACCCTTTGGGCTTAAATTTTGTCCGTTTGGCTCTATTTCTCACCGTTTATTCGCCAGAGGGCGATTTCCACACGAAAATGACCCCAAATCGCCCCAAATCATTTTAATGTTGTTTCTCAGATATTTGATGGTCTCTGATGGAGCAACTCGTCAAAATAAAATCCTGGGGGTGAAATTTGTGTTCTTTGGAGCCGAAGGCCATCTACGACTCTGCCTTTTGCCCGACTCGGGTGTCAGCGCCGCAGGCCTAGGTAGATGTATGCCAGGCGCGTCGCAGCGTAACAGTGTTTCGTCAGATATCGCGAAGCCTGTTACGCGAGACGTGGTCTGGCGTACATCTACCTAGTATTAGATGTTTGAAATAAGCGATCGTTTAATTTGAATTCATAGATTAGTGGCGAAGTTTCGCGAGTGTCCGATGAGAAGGAACGAAAGTGATATTTGGAATGGTTTACGTGTTTACTTACGTAAGCTGGAGGGGGCGGGGGTAGGGTTTGGGAGAAATGTGCAAAGGTAACTATTGTTTCGGGGTCATCTTGTCAAAAGAAAACGAAAATGTTTCATGCCCAAAGATGATCGGAATCAAAATGGCAGAGTTATGTTCAAATGTTCAATTAAGTGTTAAATCGCCTCTGGCGGCCAAACAGTGCGTCGGAGGTCAATTCTGACGGCAGTTTTTGCCCCTAACCCGGCGGTTAAAGGGTCGTACCTCGCTGAGACGAACAAAACGCATCCCTCGAACGTTCATTTTGGACCAATTTGGCCACGGCAATCCACCCATCGTTATTTGAGGGCTAATAACTTCTCCATTTCGACTCTGAGCATAAGACATTTCCTTTTTATTTTACAAGAGGGATCTTAATCTGGGATTACATTTTTAATTTGATAACTTTTTAAAAATCCAGATACTTCATTAGAAGACAAAATAATTGGCTGAGCGATTAGCGAAGCCCATAACTCCACTGACCGGAAAAGTTTCATTCTGTTTGTTTGTGAGTTTGTTTGTCTGTTTGTCCGTCTGTCCGCACGATAACTCGAGAAAGAATTGAGATAGCGAACTGGGATTTTCAGGGTCGTTTTGTATAATACAAGGTAGATGTTCGCCAGACCACGTCTCGCGTAACAGGCTTCGCGATATCTCACGAAACACTGTTACGCTGCGACGCGCCTGGCATATATCTACCTTGGCCTGCGGCGCTGACACCCGAGTCGGGTAGTGGAAAAATGTGCACAAAGGTACGGGCCTACGGCCCGTTAACGGCCTATCACCTCGACTAAGCATGCATGCTTGCACATTTTTTCGTTTATTTTCGTCAAAAATACCCTCTAGCGCATCAACGGTTTGAGCTAGGGCAAAACGGACGAAATTTTCGTCTAAAGGGCTCTACTTTGATGGGTTACCCCTTAGGAAACCATAATTTTTTTTTAAAAAAAAAACGTCATTTTTTGGGCCTGTTGTTTTTGATTTTTTTTAAATCCAGTTTTTGAGCTAGAATGCTCATCTTCGAACTCGACCTGTCTTTTTTAGGTAGAAAACGACCCTGAAAATCCCAGGTCGCTCGCTCAATCCGTTCTCGAGTTATCGTGCGGACAGTCAGACGTGCAGACAGACAGACAG
>NW_026267451.1:136370-137680 GCF_000697945.3 Frankliniella occidentalis
GTAAAGAGTAGGTCGTTGTACGACCCGATACTTCGGGACCATATGTTGAAGTGCGTCGGAGCAAGTAAAGTCAGGCACGAAAAGAACACTTCTTCAAAGGGCAGAGGGTCTCTTGTTACATTTATGAGCCCTACCACTATTTGCAAGCTACTCAATATTATTTCTTCCATGATACAAGCTATTATCAGAGATAAGATTATTGCGAATGGCGGCAGATTCAGTATATCTCTTGATGGGTGCCAAGACATTAGCGTAAAAGAGATGTTATCTCTTGTTGGTCGATTGGTCGATGAATTTGGACCTGTTAAGGTTCTTCTCGATATTTCTGCAGCATCCCACACCTCAGGGGAAGCGCTTCTCACCTTCATTCAGCCTACACCTAAAAACTGAGACTAGATATTAATGACATTGTTGGGTATTCTTTTGACGGTGCAGGAAACGTGGCGGGCGTTCATACTGGAGTGCAAGCACGTCTCAAGGAGCAAGTCCCTGATAGTGTATTCCAGCATTGTTATGCACATGTTCTCATTTTGATTTTGCAAAAATCATGCAATATGATACCACAAGCTGCCTCATTATTTAAACTGCTCAAGGAATCATCCATAAACCTTTCAGAGTCTTACAGAAAAGGGTTTATGGAAACGCCTTTCTGAACTGCTGTGTCCCAACATTCCTCCACGTTGGCACCAGGTTGGTGATTCGTGCCGCGCCCTGTTGTAGTAATACTGCACCGCATGCACGGGTGCGGGCGGGTTTGCCTATCCTAGTAGTCCACGGCTCCTTCTTGCCTCATGCCTCATGCCTCATTTTTAGAAGATGCAGTGTAAGTGAGAGTAAGAAGTAGAATGATTCTCAACTCCTTTCTGAAATGATACTACTGTCATTTTACTGTGCCTCGACGCAAACAACATCTTCAAGACTACATCAGGAAACTTGGACTCGGACAACTGGAGACTAGACTTGAGCCCCAAGCTTACAGAGCGGTGATGGACAGAGTAAAACTTTTAAGTATGGTGCCCTCCACTAAACTGGCTGTATTGAAAACAAACAGGTCAGCTTTTTGGAGTGTAACTTACTATAAGGTTGAGACACTCCATGGACCCTCTACCAGAATCAGCAGGAAGAAAGAGATTAAAAGCTACTTCCCCGTTTGTTATGCTCTTGCATTACAATAGTTTCCTTCAATCTAAAGATTTCTTCCCACCTAGCTGTTAACAAGCAGGCCCGCCCTTCCGCCAAACGAAGTTGCCAGCTTCGCTTCGCTGCGCCGGCAACTCCGTTCGGCAGGGGCCGGGCCTGCTTGGCCTGCC
>NW_026267451.1:138290-151874 GCF_000697945.3 Frankliniella occidentalis
GACACTCCATGGACCCTCTACCAGAATCAGCAGGAAGAAAGAGATTAAAAGCTACTTCCCCGTTTGTTATGCTCTTGCATTACAATAGTTTCCTTAAATCTAAAGATTTCTTCCCACCTAGCTGTTAAAAACAGCATTTTATCCTCATCCATCCATAATACTGGGTAGCAGTAATGAAAATGTAAGAAGGTTTGAGTGTTGTTTTTAATTTCTTGCTACCCCTATAATCTTAACAGATAATATATATTGAGAAATAGTAATATATTTCAGTTCAAACTATGATTTATCTATCTATCTGTCAGTCACTGAATATAAAGAGCTTATGTACATCAAGAATTTATTTTAATATCAGTTTGTCATTTGGTTTTGAATCTATGTACTTGAAGAAATTATCAGAGAATAATTTTAGAATTAAATGCTGCTGTCTGGTTAGTGTATTTGTAAAAAAAAAAGAGCTGTAACCATTTGAACAAATCTCTATGAGTCCCTCAGGAAACTCGGTCCCTCACCACTGCAAACTAGACTTGAACCCCAAGCTTACAGAGCGGTGATGGACAGAGTAAAACTTTTAAGTATGGTATGCCCTCCACTAAACTGGCTGTAGTGAAAACAAACAGGTCAGCTTTTTGGAGTGTCACTAACTAGGGTTAATATTCTCCAACTTCACAAGCCGGAGGACTTTACTAAAGAACCACTAGAACACAAAAACTATTTAGACATAAATGTGATTTGACTGACCAAGGTTCCGTTACCAAAGTTAACAGGAGCAGACTTATCAGTTACAAGTTATGCTTTTCTTTTTTAATGCGCATTAGTTCTTTTTTCTAGCTGTTGACACAGGTGAGTGTAAGTTGCATCTAAACTGGGTGCCAGTATTAAAACTGTAAATGCTGGAGTATTATTTTCTTTAAAAAAAGTAAAAGAGACAGTTCCTATAATCTTTCCTAAATTAAATTACTACAAGAAGTGTGCCAAAAATAGAAACAGAAATGAGGATCCTTTTTTTTTTTTGAAAATACCTCATTTCAATAGCCGCATATATACCCACTTTCATACCAAGAATGCACCCTACTTGCCTACTAGCTGTTGAAATTGGAGAGCAAGGTCAAAATTGCGCGGGGGACAGTTGTTTTTAGAAAGGCTATCTATTGAACTATCAAGTCAAGAGTATCAGAACAGTCAAATGTTCCTCTTCAAACTAGGAATATTGTTCATCATTAACAAACAAAAAAATAACTTGAATTCTTATCTGTTTCCTCCAAATTTAGGAGATAGAAAAGCTACCAAGTGCACTGATGCATTGTCAAAAGCCCGTCATTGAGGGGGCACATCAACCAAGCTCCAACTTCATTCCACTAAAATAAAATTAATGATTCTGTAGTATTGGGGTTACGGGAGAGCCAAGATCATGTGAACAGCAGAACTCATGAGTGGTAAATGGCGCCTCTATTTATTCAGTGTTTGGCATAACAACAAGAAGAACAAGGCGATCGTAAAACAATTAAATGGTTCAGGGGTCTAAGTGTAGGTGTCGCCTCCATAGTGATCACTAGTGGCCGTGACTGAGGGTATTCTGCTGTAACCTGGATAGGTTAATGTTACCATAATACTACACTACTCCCTTCTTTTAGAACCCTTCCCTAAAAATGTTCAGGAAAATTTTAACAATCACAAGTGCTTCGCCTTGAACTTCATACAATACACTTGGACGTTAACGTACAAATTGATTGAACTGACTCTACTTTTAAATATTGTTGATAAATAAATGAACAAATTCTAAGTAATTTCAACTTAATTAAACCTGTGAACTTCCACTTTGCCAAACCTACGGCTTATTCAAACCTACTAGGCTGGCTCGGTGTGCAAACAAAAAGAAATTGACTTCCCTTCTAGCATGTAGCAATGCATTAGTATGATTCCTTGCCGGACCACTATCAACTTGCTATCAATAGTAGTTTAAAAATCCATTCAGAAGATGAACCACGGAGTTCCATGCCTTTAAAATTCTAATTAATCGTGATGTGAACTTGCTGTGGGAGAAAGGTGTACCAGTGTACCTGAAACACACAAATAATCCTGGAACAGTATTTGTTGAACACTTAAACTTTTGCCTTGGGCTGTCATTAACTGGCCCTAGGTGTCTCCTACACGACTGACTAGAACTATCTACGTGACACCTTTGATTTTTTAACACTACCACGTTTCTTATTAACCTCTTGAAGGTTAGGAATACTCAACTTTTGAAATAGAAATTTTAAGCGTATCTAATCCAGCGTTAATCTTCCTCTGCCTGCGTTGATTGGTGATTTCCTTGGATTCCAGGGTTGTCTTGAGACTTGACGTGTTTAATTAATCTGGTTCTTTATCCAATTCCTTGGTTTAGAACTTTATTTCTAGTGCTGTTCTGCTAGCCGTCCTCTCCGCCTGCTCAGAGTGCCCTGGCGGCGTTCCCCTTTTATTCTCATACTCGACCGCGCGCGCCGCTCATGCGCAGTGGGTTACCCCAACTCCTTCCTTTTCCTCTCCTTCCGTGAAGGACGCTTCGTTTTGGCGGCAACCCCACCTACGGTCAGTCGCCATCTTTATCTTGTATCGGTGTGAGCTGCTGATCTGCTCTACAGTTTTTGTGCTATTCTTGCCTTGATTTTTCGACAATGGCGTCCCGTGTCCTTATTAACCATTACACCGGGTATAATCTGAATGACCGAGAAGTTCAGAAAGTAAGTATTAGTCTTTAAATTCTCCCGTTCGCTTAGATTTCCATTGGGCCGTTAAGGTGCCTTAGAATGCTAATGCTCCGTGTCTTTTTAGATCTGCGGGAAATGTATCCAAGCGACGACCGGGCACCCTCTGTGGATAGTTTTTAACCCTTCCTACATAGTCCTGGATATTTATGTCCCCGCATTCATTCTTGTTGATGGTGAGTTCTATAAATGTGGATGTTGCCTGGGGAAATGCTACTTGAGTCTGTTTCCGTTGTTGGTCCTCTGCGCTGTCCATTTATTTTCTTTTGGTTTACTGTTTGATTTCCCTTTTTTTTAATATGGTGATTCCTCCACACGGAAACCCCCCGGCTCATAACGAGTATGTTGTTCCGCAAGTGCCGCCCCCGGGCGTTGAATATCCAGCCCTTGACCCTGCTTTGGTAGACCTTATTCTGGATAATCATGACTTCCCTTAGGAAAAGGAACGTCAGGATAACTTCAAAAAAAAACTTCAAAATTATTTTTGAAGTTTACCTCAGACATTTCTGACGTTTTTTTGAACAAGTTTCTGACGTTAACGTCAGGGTTTACTTCAGGAATACTGTGAGGTTTTCCTGAGGTAACCTTAGAAGGCATGAGGTTTTTTTCCTGAAGTAACCTCATAAGCCTTCTGAGGTTTTCCTAGAAACCGTAGAGCAGCCTAAAAACCTCAGAAATACGGCAATGTTACTAAATTAAACCTCTTACAGTGAGATTCGATTCAGGATAAGAATGGCACCAAATCAATTAATGATACATACGTATAATTTTTGCTAAGAAATGTGCCAAAAAAGTCATTTACAAAGAGAAAATAATATCCACATAAATATCACACAAATTCAAGATTAGAACAACACACAAATTCACTAATGGTAAAACAATTGTAGAGCAATGTGAAAGTTAGAAAAATTATGATATTAAAATAAAAATAATGATAATTTACAAAATGATAAAAAAAACAACATCACAGAATAGGATCTCGAATAGCCATGGCCGAAATAAGGCAGTTCTAAAAGATTGATGATGCGTGCAAGATTTTGGTCAGATGGCATGCCCTTCACTGTGAATTTTAGCTATTGATTCAATCAACATTTAGCAAGTTGATCATAACAGCTTATTTTACATGATTGCCATAATCTGGTGCATTGACAGAGTGGTGAAAGTCCCAAAGATTCAGTTAATCTTAGAGTATTTTTTTTGTGCTGCAGCTAGTGTCTAGCACTGACTTTGATTAAATGAAATGTTTTGCCCCAAACATACACAAGATGGTGATGTGTTGTATGTATGTGGTCCCCAAAATATTTGAGAGAAACAGTCACAAGACATAGCCTCTGAAGGGAAGTGCACTGATGAAACATTTTTCTTCATAGGCTATGTTTTGTCACTATTTCAATCAAATATTCTGGGGACCATATATATACAGCACATCATCATCTTGTGTGCGTTTGGAACAAAACATTTTATTAAATCAAAGTCAGTGCCAGACACTAGCTGCAGCACAAAAATCAATTGCATCTTGGGGACTGTTGCCACTTTGTCAGAGCACCAGTGAAATAACATTGGTGGGCGGAAGTTACAGCTTAATAAGTTAAAAGTACTAAATATATTAAATTAAAATGCTGTGTGATTAAAAAAGTAGTGCCGAGTCAGTGGGGCAACACATTATAAATGACAGATTTGAAAGTTCCTTGCACGAACATCTTAAAATGAAATTTAAAACATCCCATACTGTGCACACGAAATGTACACAACAAAAAAATATGTTCACAATTAAAAACTAAATAAAGATATTTTGGAATAGCTGCACCATGAGTCACTTGAATTTACAAAAAGTTCACTTATTTTCTTGTTCCACATCTTGAGGGGTTCCAGCTGCCTTGTATCGCTGAAGCTCTGCAGCTATTATTGCCTTCGCAGTGTCGTTCTTGCAAAAATTGCTGAACACATTTTTGATGGACTTGTATAAATTCGATTTAATATCCAGTTCCTTTTCAAAATCCAGATTTTTCACTTCACATACATATTCTGAAAAAAGGACAAAATAAAATGAACAATGGATCTACTGAGTATCACTTGAGAAATTAAAGTCTAAGATCAAGAGGATACATACTTATTATATCTTCCACTATTTTTGGATTAACTTTCTGTTTTTTAAGTTCTAACTTGTGCTTGTTGTTCCCTGCTCCAGTCAGGTTAAACAAGGCGAGCTCCTCATCAGAAAAGATAGCAGATGTTAGGTTACCGGCTAATAAGGTCTCCTTGCCGCCGTGCTTGATCGTAGCCAGGCGAGATTTTGCAAGCTTCTTGTCTCCAAAGCAGACAAAGTCCTGAGAAAGAAATTGAAAGAGATTAGACTGAACGGAGATGTATGCTGTATCAATACGGTGCACCATTATTTTGCGCAAAACTTACAGCAGAGGACTGAGCAGTATTAGCCTTGACTTCGGAATCCATACAATAATCCACATGGGTATCTTCAATCTGTAAAAGAATACAAAAGAAGAGAATGGGGGTAAGAGGAATTTTGAATAACAGAACTATAAATAAAGTTACACACTTCCACAATCTTTGGTACCTGCAAGTTACTGATACTGGGCGTACTTGTTCGTAGTGGGGAAGGAACAATAGTTTCAGCCTGTGACAAAAAACAGGAGTTACTCTAACTTGCTTACCAAATTAATCAAACATGCACACAAAACAATTTTGCTTACGTTAACATCTGGTCCCTCCGTTTTGCTGCCAGTAGTTGCACTACTAGTGGTTAGGTCCGAAGAAGAACCAGTAGGAGTAGGAGTAACAGCTGGCTTTTTCTAAGACAAAAAGATGTATTGGTTACTTTCACTTGCTTGCAAAACATAATCAAGCATGGGACCTAAAGCAACTTTACTTACATCAACATGAGTTTCCTTTACTTGACCATTAAAACTGGTCTCAAAAGATTGTTTGTTTACCTGAAAAAAAAAATATTCAAAGATTAATAAGGTACAAAGTTCCAAGTTTAATAAACAGAAAGAGTGCAGGAATGTCTTGGTACTAGCTGATTACCATCTTCAAAATAAACTTACTTTGGCAGCTTTGGCAGGTGGCGATTCAACAAACAAGTCAATTTCTTTGTTCACAGTCATCATCGGTCTAAGCCTTTCCTCAGCTTGCCTACAAATGGCAGTCAACTCCCTCACCTGATCGACAAGCTTGGGAAAGTCTGTGGAGAAAGTGACTGTAAGAATTATGACAAACAAAATTAATTGATTAACCTACTGCATTGTTTGTAGTCACTTACCCTTCACAAGAGATTTGGCTGCCTTCAGCACATCATTCTCAGCACGAATGTGCTTAGTTTCTTGAATAGTCCTTTTTAACACACCATTCTCTTTTTTGAGGCGCTTGATCTCTTCAGATTGCAAATATATCTTTTCAGACTTCTGGGGACCTGTCATTTTTACACAATCCTCATTGATCAGGGAGTCGTCAGACTGCAAAAATAAAGAGGCCAATTGTAACCAGTGCAGTGTTACATTAAGATTGACAGACATTAATCTGTAGAACATTACCGATGCTTGACGATCATCAGACTTCTTTCCAGTTGATTTAGAAGAACTTCTTTTAGTTAAATTCGAAACAGGGGTGCTGTCTTCTGAATCGTCAGCAGACGAATAGCCATCTTTATTATTCGATGACTGCTGCACAACAGGATGCAAAGTTTAAGACAAATTGTGAACGTATAAAATGCAACTAATTCCACAAGAGTTTAGAATTCCATACCTTCAACTTCTCTTCGACAGACTGAGGCTTAATTGATTTGTTGCAAACAGTTGGCCTCTTCCTCTTCGCAATTGGCTCCTGCTTCTGCGCAAGATTAAGTTTCGTGTTAATGAAAGTAGTTGGACATGTGAACCCGAAGTACAAGGTGTCTTACCTTATCCGATTCATCTTTGAGTGCCTGCCTCTTAGCAAATTCCTTTCTCCCCGCTTTGGTAATAACGGGCTCATTATATACTATTACATTTTCTCGAGCTTCTGCTGCATCCCTCCAGACTGGAATAAGAAACAGTGCTTCATTATTAGTTCCACTAAAACCCTTCACATCTCACCAAGAACCACCGAAAACTTAGCAGAAGAGATATTTTAGCAACAAAAGATATGGGAGCCTTCTGCTATTACTTCAATTCCAATAACTTTTCGACAGTAGACAAAATAGATTGTTCCATGCAACATGTACTTGCAGACAAGTGACGGACATAACCTATACTCACCATCGGTTTCGAAGCGAAGAACAGCTACAGCGTTTTCATTCCACTTTATTTCCCTTTTCCTGGACCAAGCCTCCCTTGGTTGCGGATCATAATTAGTGGGCCACTTCAACTGCACTGCTTCTTTAGACTCAATTAATTTAGCTACACAAGTCTCCTTGTTAGTGGAGCTCAACCAGTCACTGTGCCCAATTTGCACCAAATCTTCCCCTTCCGGTGATTCCTCGCCTACAAACTGACACACAATGTACGCCTTGTTTTCAGCCATCGTCTGATACAAGAATTCGAAATTTTAACTAAACACTGAGCGTTAGAACAACAAGGAACCCGGTACCAAGAACAACCAGAACCAGACCAAGTCAACCACCTGGGGGGGTTCTCGGGAACCAAGTGAGAGAACGACTAGTGCCGTGAACGCGTGAAGGAACGGCCGCAGGGAACGAACGTTCTCCATTAGCTCTTATGGCGCGTTCACCAGTTCGTTCTCTTCTCCGCCGCGTTCCCGTTCCCGTTCACGTTCTCCGAGTTGTTCCCGAGCAGCCCCCCTGCGGAATGCGCGGCAAAAGAGAGAGACGCGATGCCTCGGTGGGACTCTGCTCGCCATGGCTCGGCTCCCGACACGCCTATGGCCGTGAAATGCCTGGGTCAGCGGCCAGGCAAATCAAAACAATATTATTGAGAGGGCATTTGTATTGATCAAATTATGAATAAAAAAATTCTAACCAAGCGACCAGCATCGTTTGAAGAAATTTTAACTGGTTAAGTTCACGAAAAGGTGAGAACTCGTATTCTGCTACCCGCACGTATGCGGGTTTCCTAGCCAGAAGCGTCACTTGGCTTCTTATTGTTCTTCTTCATGTTTACATCGGCTTGGGAAATACTACGTACAATTTCTATTTATTTCTTAAAATTTTTGCCTTAAAAGTTGTTCTATTTTTATCCTTATTTGGTACTCCAGTGATTGGCATTAGAAGTTTCCAGTTCTGTACCTTGTGGTCTTGTCCTGATAGTATCTCCTTTTGTGGTAGTAGTCGTATGCAAAGCAAGTCACACTGAGCCTAAGAACGTTGCAAAACTGTGTTTTTAATCTTAAAAATACCTACCAGTCCTTTTCTTAACCCCAAATTTGCCGCGAGATACTTTGAGAATCTTTCTGATCGAAGTGCCGTCTTTTAAAGTCTTTTAAACTCTGAAATTTGTTCATAACACAGTGGCAACCTAACCTTTTCCTCATCCCATGATGTATCAAATTGGGAAGTAAATATTTTCTGACATATAAGCAAACTTTTAATAACCTTTTTGCATTTCAAATAGGAAAATGGCAGAAAGAAGACGGGTTGTGCCTCACCGTTATAAGCAGTACCAGAGAGATAGCAACGTCCCAATCCCAAGAGTAACTCAGTGGCTCAGGGATCGTGAAGCTGCTCAAGCAGAGGTGAGCCTTTCTGCTGAACTCTTAGCTTTGACTGCGTGTCTGCAGTGCACTTTAACATATCTTTTTAATAATGCTTGAATTCCAACCTAGATTGGTCTACAAGAGGATGCAGAGCCTGTTGGAGGACCACTCCAGGACCCCGTTCATGAGATTGCAAACGCCCCAAGCTCAGATGATGCTGCGTCAGTTGTGTCCAACAATATTGGCTCAGATGTGGAGGTAAGGCTTTTATTACAATTTTGACGACATGTAGCAAAATGTGCTGATATTAAGATGTGATCTAAGTGACTTTGGCAAAATAAATTTTGCGTAATTACAATTTGTTTGAGGCATTCCACTGGAGGTGAATAATTTTGGTCCTCATATATTTTATCTTTTTCAATTCTTGCCTTCTTTCTGACAGGACTCTGAATCGGACTCATCAGAAATATCTTCCGAAGAAGGGTCTCACAGAAGTTCCATAGTAATCTCTGATGTAAGTAAAAACAAACCTCTTTTAAATTTCTTTTGCTGGGGATCATGTGACATTTTGTGTTCGGTCTCAGGAATCTCAGGAATCTGAAGCAAGTTCAAGTGACGGGGAAGGCAACGAGGAGATTCAACCACCTGAAAGTGATAGTGATGTGGATGTTGAGGACCATGTTGATCGAAACCAGCCAGAACAGCAGCAACAGCATATTCACAATGCTCGTGGCCAGCATATTATTGTTAACCCAGATGAGGTAAGTTAAAATGTAGGAGATTTAACATAAAGTTATCAAGGCAGAAACCATATATTGTTAAACTTTAAAGGGGGAGGGGGGGGGGCAACAGTAAGAAAAAGTAGCTTGTTTGAGTGCTCCTATTCAGAGACCAAAAATATTGAAATAGAACTGTTTTGGCCTTATGTTTGGTATCACTAAATTCTGATTTTTTGTTCTGATTCTATTTCTGCAATTGAAAATAAAAAAGTCAGAGGGAAGTTAAAACTTATCTTAGAGTAATTTTTTGTGCTGCAGCTAGTGTCTATCGCTGACTTTGATTGAATTATATGTTTTGCCCCAAACATACAGAAGATGATGATGTGTTGTATGAATGTGGTCCCCAAAACATATGAGAGAAATAGCCACAAGTCATAGCCTTTGAAGGGAAGTGCACTGATGAAACATTTTTCTTCAGAGGCTATGTTTTGTCACTATTTCAATCAAATATTCTGGGGACCATATACATACAACACATCACCATCTTGTGTATGTTTGGGGCAAAACATTTCATTTAATCAAAGTCAGTGCTAGACACTAGCTGCAGCACAAAACAATAACTGAGATACAAAAATCAAACATGTGACCGAAACAGTTCATTTTCAAGAATTTATATGGTCTCTGAGTGCAAATATTTCAGAACTTTACTTGTTCTCACTGTACATCTCACTGTAAACGTAAACAAGACTGGATGTCACTCACTGATACCTATTTTGTTCTATTTTTAGGGACGAGGCCCACCACTTTACGTAGGAGCTCCAATAACAGAGGATGAGAGTGATTTGTTAATCATGAGCTTTATTGTCCGATGGGGCTTGGAGGAGAAAGCTATTGAACACCTGCTTCGCCTAATCGACTGTCATCTTCCAGTATCGTGTCTCCAGTCTAAGTATTTGTTTTTGAAGAAGTTTCCTCTCGGAAACTCTATGACAATGCGCTACTTTTGCCCAAGTTGTGGGGAATTGTTGCCTCCAGGTGTAACTGGTGAAGTGGAATGTGGGGACTGTCAACACCATTGTGACATAGATGTTTTAAAATTCAAAGGGCCATTTTTTGTACAAATGTCTGTAGGTGAACAAGTTCAAAGAGTTATGAGTGATAGTAAATTAGTACAAGTAATGAGGAAAGATTGTGATGAAGCTGATGTCATATCGGGAAAAGTTTACAAGAGATTCAGAACCAGAGGTACTATAGGAGATGATGATATATCCCTGCAATGGAATACTGATGGTGTCTCACCATGTACGACTTCAAAGGTTCAAATGTATCCAATCCAGGCATGCATTAATGAGCTTCCGGCCCGAATAAGAAAAGATAACATTTTACTTTGTGGACTCTACTATGGAAAAAAGAAACCAGACATAAATATTATTTTAAAGCCATTTGTTGAGGAGTTAGAGGTATTACGTGAGAGAGGGGTGGTCTGCAACATTCCTGGTAGAGTGGGACCTGTAACTGTTAAAGTTCACACTATTCTGTGTTCAGTTGATTCTGTAGCCCGGCCAACATTGCAAGGTATTAATCAGTACAATGGGCGGTATGGGTGTTCCTTCTGCTTGAAAAGAGGAATGTACATTCAAAGGGGAAATGGGAGGGCAAGAATTTATCTTGATAACATTTTTATCCCTCGAAGTCATGCACAACATATGGCAGCACTTTGGAGACTAGAAGAGCTTAGAGCTATCAATCCAGCTAGAAAGCAATATCAAGGGATACGGAGGGGATCTGTTCTGTTACTCCTTCCAGGGTTTAACATTATTAGGTCTTTCGTACCAGATTACATGCACTCGGTTCTAGAGGGAGTAGTGGTAGCCATGTGGGACCATTGGCGTTGTGCAGAATACGAGCATCAGGGATGGTACCTCAATGCTGAAAAGAGAAGATTAATCGACGAACGGCTAGTAAGTATAAGGCCTCCTTCAGAAGTAACCAGACCTCCCCGAAGTATAGATACTGAGATGAAGTACTGGAGGGCACATGAAATTAAAAGTTTCTTTCTTTATTACTCTCTTGTATGTCTGAAAGGAATTCTTCCAGATAAGTATTTGAAGCACTGGCTGCTGCTTGTGTACAGCATCACAATTTTTTTAAGGGAGAAAATTGTTGAGGATGACTTTTTAAAAGCAAAGGCTGCTATAGAAAAATTTGTCCATGATGTAGCTGTACTTTATCCAAACTGCCATCATATGTACAAATTCAATATGCATTTACTTCTTCACATTCCCAAAGCTGTTGAGGATTATGGTGCTTTGTGGGCATCATCAACCTTCCCATATGAACATTTCAATGGGGTTCTCACTCGGTTAGTCAAGGGAACACAGAGTGTACCATCTCAAATTTGTCGCTCTTTTGTCAGGCTGAAAACTGTGACACAACGCAGTCGTGTTACATTCAGCAGAAATGACTGTTCTGTGAGAGCTAAACAATTATATGAATGCATCGTGGGAAAGTACTACTGTGAGAAAAGTGAGTTTTTTGCAGAGGGCGTTAGGCTGTTTGGATCAGCAGATCGGCATAATTTGACGTTATTAGAAAGAGTTGCAATTCAGGAAGCACTGGGGGGACGAGTGATTGAGGACGAGTGTAATTCATACAGACGAATGATTTGTCATGGAACGGTGTTCCATGCCAGTGTATACAGAAGCCTGGCAGTAAGGGACAATAGTTATGCCAAACTTTGGGATGAAACTCATGTGAAGATTTACAGAATCGTTATCGTTAAAATATTTAATTCTCCTGAGAGGTACTGCTTTACTATTTGTGAATTCCTCCAGGATACAGGTGAGAACTTTTGTCACATAAGAGATCCAGGTATTTCAGTAAAAAGTGTCCTTCAACCTTGTCGCAGGACACAGCGTCTTCTTGCTGTGCTTCCTGAAAATATAGGTCAAAAGTGTGTGGGGATGACCCTAAATGAAACACTTTACCTTGTTCCTGTGGTAAATAACAGGGAACGAGATTAAAGAAGTTTCATAGCCAGCCTAATTGATTTACAGAACTTTACTGTACCTTCAAAGTAGCACTGTGATGGCCATGATTGGCTGAGCGGTTAGTGAAGCCCGTTACTCCACTGACCGAAAAAGCTTCATTCTGATTGTTTTGTTTGTTTGTCTGTCCGCACGATAACTCGAGAAGTAATTGAGATAGCGATCTGGGAATTTCGTGGTCGTTTTGTATCATAAAAAGACAGATCAAATCCGAAGATGAGCATTCTAGCTCAAAAATTGACTTTAGAAAATCCAAATCCACAGGTCTCAAACTTTTTTTTTTTTTCAAATATTTTTTTATGGGTTCCTAAGTGGTAACTCGTAAAAGTAGAAATCTTGGGATGAAAATTTCGTCCGTTTTACTCTGACTTGTACCGTTGGTGTGTTAGGTGGCGTTATTTCTTGACGAAAATAAGGTGAAAATGTCCAAATGGTCTATTAAATCGTAAAGAAGGCTTCATATTGGAAAATTGTAAAGCAGGAACACTCGAAATCATGTGATAATACATCTGCAATCCTGTAATCATGTATACGCCCTGAATTTTCCCCAGTACCTGAAATCCTGAAATCACCCTGTACTTTTTTTAAGCAGCCAATAGTTGCCATTTGTTAATGTTCCTTGTAAGATAAGTAAAATAAAATACAAGTCTTCTTTTTAAATGTTGATGTTATTCTTTTGCACCTCACATCCGTATACCTTAGGTTGTAATGTTTACCTTCAGTCACGCACATAACTTCACAGAAAAAATGACTAAGTTGTGAAAACGTCAGCCAAAGAGATTTACGTCAGGGGCGAACTGACGTCAAAAGCGGAAACGTCAGACTTTGAAGTAAACGTCAACTTAAACTTCAGACAGGTCAAACCTCAGACAGCAAAACGTCAGACACTGAGGTTAACGTCAGCCTCGACTTCAGAGACAGGTAACCTCAGACACGAAAACTTCACACTCTGAGGTTTACGTCAGCTTTTACTTCAGAATAAGTAACCTCAGGAACAAATACGTCAGGTGCTGAGGTAAACTTCAAGGGAAACATCAAAAACCTGACGTTTACCTCACAATTCATGAAGTAACGTCAGAAATTCTGAGGTTACTTCAAAAATCCTGACGTTCCTTTTCCTAAGGGTTCGATGATATCCTCCATGACGTCGAGCATGGTGTTCAAGATTTTGAAATGATCGATCTTGTTAGCGACGACGAGGAAGACGTCATCGTCCTAAGTGAGTTTTGCCGCCCGTTTCATCTTTGTACCCCTTTTTGTTCTATCATGTCCGTGATAGTATTCATGCATTATCACAATGCTTTCGAGGGGGATGAAGCCGTTTTCGTGTGCGGGCCTTGTTCGCCTTTTGCCCCACCTGAATTTCGTATTACCGGCTCTTATATTTATCAGAGACGAAAGTGCACTTTTGAAGAGCTATATAACCCT
>NW_026267451.1:158760-160635 GCF_000697945.3 Frankliniella occidentalis
GTCGCTACCCAAGTACCTCACCCTAACGCCAACAAAATTTCTGTTTCCCGGTTAAGAATCGCTTTACTAGAGGCGAAGTTCTGTTATTCGTGATATCAACCAGGGAAGAGAACGTTACAATTATAAACGGGTTTATTCACGTAAAAAAACCGGACAAGGCTAGGGAACCCCAAACTGCCACAGTTGAATTACAGAGAAACTGTAGTTAAACTGTAGTTAGACAAGTAGGCCGACGGGGCGGGGCCCTTGGCATGACACCAGGTTACTGCGGCACCAGAGCTATCGTGTCGCAGTGGCTCAGTGGTCAGCGTACCGGGCTCCCAACTCCGAGGTCCGAGGTTCAACTCCCGTCAACATCCGAGGTAAAACCAGTGTAATAACTATGAGGTAATAACTGAATTGATACAATATGAGGTAAATACCTGAATAGGAGGGAGAAAGAAAGTCCCAGAGAGGGAAAAAGATGTTTTTAACACTATGATTTAGAATCATTTGACACTTAAGTTTAATTATAGTCCGAAACACAGACAACTTGTAGATCGAACTATATTTACATCTGTAGATAGAGTGCGCGAAAACTGCAGTTAAAGTGAGGAGTGTTCCAAATCTTTACACATTTTTTTTAGATTGACTGCAGTGAAACTGCAGTTGACTGTCATTTAACTATAGTTTTCTAGTAAATAACTACACTTAAACTGCATGATGCCAGATGCAGTTCGTATGCACTTTTATTGTACTTGCAAATTAAATTTGTGTTTGTAAAATACCAACATTACTTCAGTACAAATACTATGCTCACACTAAGGTTCTAGCAAAAGTTCAGCTGCAGTCCAAAAGTGTATTTCAAACTGTAAATCTTTCCACGCGGGATTGCTGTTAATTTCCAAGGTAAGTCCAGTCGTAGACCTCCACAAATTACTTCTTTACTCGCACGTTTCTCCTCTATTTTCCTCTCTTGAATCAAAATCTCAGGGCCTATGCACAGGAGGTCATCTCCCTGTGCATAAAGGCCGACCCAACTATGCCCGAAACTAAACAGGTCGGGCATATAATAAACGGCCTTCCCATTGACGTACAAAAAGACTTGAAATTTTTCAACACGGCCACCATTTCAGAAGTTCTTAAGAGAATAGAAGAGCTAGAGGTCACAAACAGCAGACTGCAGCAGGCGGAGTTAGTCCGCCGGATTCACGGCGCCGGGGCGCCGACCAGCTTCGCATCCGAGGACCGCAAGGAGGCGATCAAGGTCGTCGCCGGCGTGCCCGCGGTCAACGCCGCGCCGCAACAGCAGCAGCAGAACCAGCAGCACCACCAACAGCAGCAGCCGTCAGAAGCCGACCCCATCGCCCAGCTGCAGAGAGATGTCGCCCAACTCAGGTTAGACATGCTGCAGCTGGCGAAACACTGTGCCAGCAGCGCCGTACCGCCGGAGCCACCGGAGCCACCAGCCTGCAGCTACGAGGGCGACGACGAGGACGACGAGCACCTCGGCGAAGACTACTGCGACGGCGAGTACTTCGAGGACGAAGAGTACTTCGACGGCGCCAACGACTTGGACTGGCAGCAAGACTGGCAGCAATAATCATTTTTCTCTATTCCTGATAGCAGTGTATGTCAGCTCGCCGCATTCGTCGCTGCGCCTCGCCGACAAACCGTGCTCGCCGCTTCTGCTGACGCTGCGTTCCCCTGGCCTGCCACCCGGCCGCCGCACCACCGTGTCGACGCCCGGGCCACCCAACCGCACCACAACATCGGTCAGCAAGGCGGCGCTCACCTACTCGTCGCACTGACCCACAGATTAACGCGCAGCTCAGCAAGATCAACGGCGACGGAGAAGAGACACTGCCAAAATTTTCAAACTTTCACCATTTTTTT
>NW_026267451.1:161267-161843 GCF_000697945.3 Frankliniella occidentalis
CTAAATTTTTAGCACTAGGATGGGTTTCGCACCTTTTTAGGTTAGCTTAGGCTATTGTTTAGGATTAAAGCTTTATTTTAAACCCTTAGTTTTATTTTCGGTAGGACGCGTCCCTAGTTTTAAGGTTAGGTCTAATGCGTTGCCTCTATTTTCTTTTTTTTTGAGTTTTCATACTTGTCTCTCTCTCTCGAACCGCTTAACCCACCATTTTGTCCTCTCCAGGAGCCTGGCTGCCTTATTTACTTGCGTCGAAATGCTTCGTGGCCCCTACGACGTTCGCCGCCGCTGGCCCCTGGACCCTCATAGCGACCCCTGTCGTCGCCTGACCTGTCGCCCTGACTGGCTGGATCTAACTGCACCAAAGTCCGGGAGTGCGTGGACCTCTGAGCCGCCGCCCTGGGCTCCACCATCGCCACCTCGCTGCACTCCAGCCAGAACTGATTACGGATACGTGCCGCAGCATCAACAAATCCGCTCGGCCCGTGTCCCCATCATCTGCAAGATTGCGTAGATCCGAAAGCACGGCTCGGCGAGGTCTGCCTGCTAACTCCGCATCATCTGACGACGCTATCATCA
>NW_026267451.1:161893-163970 GCF_000697945.3 Frankliniella occidentalis
TTTTTACGATTTAATAGACCATTTTGTCTTTTTCACGTTGTTTTCGCCAAGAAATGCCCCATAGCGTCGAAACGGTACAATATAGAGCAAAACGGGCGAAATTTTCGCCCAGAGGGTTCTACTTTCACGGGTTACCCACTAGGAGACCATAAAAAAATATTTGAAAAAAATAATATTGTGTGACCTGCGCTTCTTGATTTTGTAAAAAGTCAATTTTTGAGCCAGAGTGCTCATACTCGAACTCGATCTGTCTTTTTATGACACAAAACGACCCTGAAAATCCCAGGTCGCTATCTAAATTCTTTCTCGAGTTATCGTGCGTACAGACGGACAAACAGACAGACAAACAAACAAACGGACAGAATGAAACTTTTCCGGTCAGTGGAGTAATGGGCTTCGCTAATCGCTCAGCCAAATAGGCTTCGCCGCTAATCGCTTAGCCAATTAACACATAGTATACAAATACTAGGTAGATGTACGCCAGACCACGTCTCGCGTAACAGGCTTCGCGATATCTCACGAAACACTGTTACGCTGCGACGCGCCTGGCATACATCTACCTAGGCCTGCGGCGCTGACACCCGAGTCGGGTAGTGCAAAAGTGTACACGAAGATACGGGCCTCCGGCCCGTCAACGGCCCGTCACTTTGACTAAGCAAGCAGGGTTGTACATTTTTTCGCTTATTTTCGTCAAAAACACCCTCTAGCGCCTCAACGGTTGGAGATAGAGCCAAACGGATGAAATTTTCGCCCGACGGGCGCTCCTTTGATGAGTTACCCTTTAGAAAACATTAAAAAAATATCATTAAAAAACGTCATTTTGGGGACCTGTGGTTTTCGATTTTTTAAAAATCCAATTTTTGAGCTAGAATGC
Source organism: Frankliniella occidentalis (assembly GCF_000697945.3). NCBI lineage: Eukaryota > Metazoa > Arthropoda > Insecta > Thysanoptera > Thripidae > Frankliniella > Frankliniella occidentalis. The sequence continues at coordinate 162,768 of NW_026267451.1, forward strand.
TCTTCTTCGAACTTGATCTGTCTTTTTATGATACAAAACGACCCTGAAAATCCCAGGTCGCTAGCTCAATTCGTTCTCGAGTTATCGTGCGTACAGACAAACACACAGACAGACAGACAGACAGACAGACAGACAAACAGACGCGAAACTTTTTGATCATCAGTGGAGTAATAGGCTTCGCTAATCGCTCAGCCAAAAATTTGCATAGTTTTAAACTCCATTAAAGTCTCTGTAGCTGTAAAAAGCAGTCTTTTATTAGTCTTTCTTGCACATATTTTTTGAACTTCTTGTTGTTATACCCTCTAATTTGTTTACTAATTTCATTAAAATATATCACACCACTGTAGTAGACATTTTTCTGACTTACACTTAGCAGATTCTTATCTGGCACCAAGTGGTTTCTTTGTCTCGTATTGTATTTGTGTATCACAGCATTTGTCTTATTTTTTTTTTTTTTTCATTTTTCTTCACATACTTCAGAAGGTCGAATATGTATATAGATGGCAATGTCATTACATTGGCTTTTATAAACAGCGGTCTACAGCTTTCACGTTGGTTTACATTAAACACAGCTCTGATTGCCTTTTTCTGGAGTCTGAATATATCTTGTAGCATTGTAGTGTTCCCCCATATTAAAGTCCCATAGCTGATTATAGAGTGGAACATTCCATGGTTTGCCAACAGTGCTGTTTTTTAGCCCGCCCTTCTGCTTTGAAAAAGCTATCCAGCGGGCTTATGCAAACGACCTCGTGTCTGTATGTCTGTGTCTGTCTGTCTGTCTGTTCCACTAGAAGGAGATGTGCTAGAGACTTCAAATTTTCAGGGTATCTTAAGGTTCACTCCTAGAAAACAAAACGCCTACGGCAAATCCTGGCAACCAACCCTAAGGGGCTGAAAGGGGGTATCAAAGAAAAGGGGGCAGGTCTAAAAAGTCAGAAAAGAATATTTTTTTATGCGCTCCTAAGGGGTACTCGTCAAAGTAGAGTCCTAAAGACGAAAATTTCGTCCGTTTTGCTCTATCTTTTATCGTTTGGGCGCTAGAGGGAGTTTCTCTCACAAAAGTGGCCCAATTTTTTTTTATTATATTTCCGAAAACATTGAATGGTCTTCTTAGGGGTAACTTGTCAAAGTAGAGCCCTTTGGGCGAAAATTTCGTCCGTTTGGCTCTATCTCTAACCGTTTAGGCGCTAGAGGGTCATGTTT
>NW_026267451.1:164825-165745 GCF_000697945.3 Frankliniella occidentalis
AGCAGATGCATTCTCATTTGTTCTAAATTGAACTATATTTGTTTTTGTCTCATTTAATATAAGCTTGTTTATTTCACACCAGATTTTCATTTCATCAAACACTTCTTTGGTCCTTTCCTCTAGTAAATCAGAATCACTGGCTTCAATTAAAATACTCACATCATCAGCAAAGTTAACCAGATGACCTTTCGCAATATATCTTTTTAATTCATTTATAAATAATAGGAAGAGCAAAGGTCCCAACACTGACCCTTGTGGGACTCCACATCTTATGTAGTCTGGGTTTGATCTGTAGGCTTTGATTGTTGTTCCATCACTGTGGTTTATTTCTACTATTTGTTGCCTTTCAGTTAGATAGGACTCCATCCAATTCAGTATGTTGCCTCTAATACCACAAGAACTAAGTTTTAGCAGAAGTATTTTGTGGTCCACAAGATCAAACGCTTTTGACATGTCAAAAAATATTCCATTTAAAAATTTCTTTTTATCAAATGAATTGTAAATTTGTTGAATGAAGTCTACTATTGCATCTGTGGTACTCCTATCTTTGATAAACCCATATTGGGTATCAGAAATAATGTTGTATTTGTAGAGATAGTCCCGTAACTTTTTTTCCATAATTATTTCAAGTATTTTGGAGAAGGTAGTAATATTTGACACTGGTCTGTAATTTATCTTTTCAGTTTCTTCCCCTTTCTTAAAGATTGGCATTACTTTGGACATTTTCAATGAGTCAGGGAATATACCTTCATCAAATGAAGCTTGAACTAGATGTTTTAAAGACTGTATCAGTAGTTGGTGGCATATTTTGACTATTTCATCACAGATTCCATCATAACCTGAGCATTTCTTGTTTTTAGCCCGCCCTTCTGCTTTAAAAAGGCTATTCAGCGGGCTTATGCAAACGACCTCGTGTGTGT
>NW_026267451.1:165835-189265 GCF_000697945.3 Frankliniella occidentalis
AAATTTTCAGGGTATCTTAAGGTCCACTCCTAGAGAACGAAACGCCTACGGCAAATCCTGGCAACCACCCCTAAAGGGCTAAAAGGGGGTATCAAAGAAAATAAGGTAGGCCAAAAAAGTCAGAAAAAAAATATTTTTTTATGATCTCCTAAGGGGTAACTCGTCAAAGTAGAGCCCTTTGGGCGAAAATTTTGTCTGTTTTGCTATATCTCTTACCGTTTGGGCGCCAGAGGGAGTTTCTATCGCGAAAGTGGCCCAAAAATAAACATTAATTTTAGAAAATGTAAGATGGTTTCGTAAGGGGTAACTTGCGAAAGAAGAGCCCTCCGGGCGAAAATTTTGTCCGTTTTGCTCTATCTTCTACCGTTTGGGCGCTAGAGGGAGTTTCTCTCACAAAAGTGGCCCGAAAATAAATTTATTAATTTCCGAAAATATTGGATGGTCTCCTGGGGGTAACTTGTCAAAGTAGAGCCCTTCGGGCGAAAATTTCGTCCGTTTGGCTCTATCTCTAACCGTTTAGGCGCTAGAGGGTCTTGTTTGACGAAAATAAGTTAAAAATTGCTGTAGTGAACAATTAAATGTAAAAGAAGTCCCAAAACCAAAAGAGGTAAGAAACTCCCCCCCCCCCCTAAAATACGTTTCCTTAGCAGAAGGGTGGGTTGTAGACGCGGTGTTTCACCGTTACATCCCTTTCTTGTGTCTACCGGGGCAAATTTTAAGGACGACGGGCTTTGCGGGCCGAAGGCCCGTTACATCATTTGATTATGTTCTACAGCAAATCGCGTGACAGAAATGGTCGGGCCGCAGGCCCGACCATCGCCGCCGGCAGGCCAAGCAGGCCCGGCCCCTGCCGAACGGAGTTGACGGCGCAGCGAAGCGAAGCTGGCAACTTCGTTTGGCGGAAGGGCGGGCCTGCTTGTTTATGGTAAAACCAAGTATTCATACCAAATGTTCATTCATTTTCAAGTAATGCACTGAAGCTGGTCCAACAGCTACTGAAAATAACACTGGTGTAAATCCCATCAGAAAAATTACCATGAGGAAAAATACCATCAAAAAAGGTACGATCAGTACTTTATCTAATTCCTGATAGAAAATGGGACGTTCCTGATAGTTTTTGGCCTGATGGTATTGTTTTGATAGTAAGGTTGGGCTCTGATGGTAAAATTCTGATGGTAAAATTCTGATGGTAATTGCGTTCTGATGGTAAGTATACTACTGGTAAATGTCCTTGATGGTAGCATCATTAAAGCCGAAGTCAGCGGCGGGCCGCCCAAGGGCCAAGATTCTACGTCACCCGTGTAAACTTTCAGCGCTGAGCACAATGGTGGTGTCAAAATTGACCTATCTTTAGCCGTTCTCCTAGAAATCACAGTTTGATAAAGGTGATTTTGTTTTTATGTGAGCAAACGATAAAGTATGTGATCCTCTTACACCACACAAAGCCGTTTTACCGTGCGACACATAGTTTCGTCAGGCCAATTATTTTCTTGATCGAGGCGATCAGGAAAACATCATTTTCTGATGGTACTAAAAGGAACTATCAGAAAATGTCAAATAACTATCAAAGATGTTTGTACGATCAGAAAAATACCATCAGAATATAGAAATTATCCTGATGGTTTACACACCATCAGAAATTTTACGATCAGGGGGAAAATACCATCAGAAAATTGAGATAATACCATTAGGTTTTAAAGGAACGATCAGAAACTAACCATCAGAAACCGAGAAAACCATCAGAAACCTTGGATACGATAAGGAATCAGGGCACTACGATCAGGAAATCATGATGGAATTTACACCAGTGAACAAAAAACCATACTGTAATGCTTGCACATAAACGGGTACTATACAAATGTTGCCATTCGATTGTTTACCAAGGACAGGCTGTAGGCTCCGGCCTATAGGGATACTGTGAGGTTTCAAGCGAACCTAACGGTGTCGACAGGTCGAGGGCCTCCCTTCCCTGCACAGGGAGCCACCGTGCTCTGCAAAAGCCGAAGGGTGATGACTTTCTGCACACGAGGCCACGCAGGGCGGCGAGCACCAACACCAGCACAGCGATGTTGACCTCCACCTCGCCGCCCCGAGGTGGCGCCTCCCTCGCCAGCATCATGTCCCGGTGCAGCTGCGCCCGGAGGCCGTGCACGGCGAGGAGGAGCAGCACGGTGGGGTTGACCTCCACCCTCCGGCGCCTCAGACTATACAACGCTCACAGCTTTGCCCTTCCCCTAAATCCACGAACCACGGTGCGGCTGTAACTTGGTCCGTCCAGGGTTTGGGAGTTGTCGAAACACTTGGCGGTCGTGTCCGGCGGGTTCAGCTGGTATGAAAGTTGGTGAGCGTGTGAATGAGATCGAAACCAAATCTTGCGCAGGGCAGGAGCACAGGGGTTGTCAATTCGCTGCGTATTTGCGGTATGATGGTAGCGCCTGAGAGGTAGGCATACACACGTGCACGCTGGTGTGTACGTTTGGTTGCCTACCAGTAGTATGGCAGGCGCTTGGCATCGGGTCTGACCACAAGCTTACAAGTCGATGTTTTCGATTTGCTTCAGCACGCTGTTATCTGTATTTTTAGAAACGAAGCATCTTCCCGTCTTGCATTGCATTGAAAGCCCGTTGCTTCTTTGATACACATTCCGCACAATGCTGTGCTCAAGAGAACCACACGCCCTACAGAAGTTTTGTGCAAGAAGTGAAATCGGAAGTAAAATGTCCAGCGAATAATCAACTCAGTCCGTGTTTCACTTTATGACCTCCAAAGAATTAAATTTAAAAGAACTGGAGAGCTAGTGGCAAAAGGTTGTCTTCCCAAAATTCGCCGTTTCTATAAGCGCGCTTATAAAACGAAATCATTCCGAAACTCGTCCGGGACTGTTCCAAAAGCAGTCCGATCGTCTCGGACACTTCCAAATATGTTCCAGGACAGTCCGTCAGCAATCCGAGTCCGATCCCGGACTGTCCGAAAGTAGCCCTCGGCACCCAGGACTGTCCGTAAAAAGTCCGATGCTACCGGACAGTCCCTAATAAGTCCGGTAGTTTATTTTGTGCTGGCAATTTGCCTCTTTAAATTTGAGTAAACTAAACAGGCATATTTTATTTTTCAAAAAGGTCGTTCATCATGACCTGAACAGAACATTTCGTACAATGAAAAAGCATTTGCCGAAAACCGCATGACGATGCGCTGATTCGTTCGTTGTGTACAGCGCTCGTCTCGGAAGAGATTCTGAGCCCAGCTAAAGAGGCTCTCCTGTGTGGTCTCTTCTCAGCCGTCAGCGTAGCTCAGTTGGTAAGAGCGTCGGTCAAGGGACCCGGTGACCGACAGGTGAGGGAACGAATCCCGCTCGTCCAGCTTTTTTTTAAGCCGGTTGGACCATTCGGACTAGTCCGAAATACGTCCGGGCACGGGCATCGGACAGTCCGATAGACGTCCGGTCGCGGCCTTCGGACAGTCCGAAAACTTGCTGATTTGACACATTTTCGGTAGTATTCTCGGCAAGGTCCAGGATGTCGTCTCGGACTGTCCGAAAATCGGACTGATTTCGGTACAGAATATTTTTATAAGGGCGGCCATACAAAACCGACATATTTTGAAATAACAACAATCCTTGAACCTTCCTCTTTCCGAAAATATACGGCATGACACATGTGTCCGGTCTCGAAAAGGTTCCTTTCAGGCATTTGAAAATCACAACAGCTGCGCGCCAGCCGCGCAGTGAGCCTGGAGGGTGGACGGGCCCAGAGCCGAAGCCACCCGAGCGGCGCGGCCGAGCGCCGTGAACTACGTGTCTTCCGAAAGTGAGTGGGAACTTGCGTGGGTCTTGGAGCGAGCGACTCAGCTGCGTGAGTTTTGGAGCCAGCGGCTGAGCTGCGTGTGTCTTGGAGCGGGCGGCTCAGCTACGTGAGTTTTGGAGCCAGCGGCTGAGCTGCGTGCGTGTTAGTCTAAGGTGTCGAAATGTCTGTTGTAAACATCTCTCCAACTTTCATTGTCAGTTTTCATGGTTAATTCAGTTTCTTCAGACCAAAGAACATGGAGGAAGACCTTCTTCCTGTAAAATTCTTCATTTTTATCTTCATCAGCACTAAGTTTCAATCGAGGAAAAACACGAACAATATTCAGTTTCTCCAATTTAGACCACTTTATGTTGTAGAACTTGGCGACTTCCCACATAGACAATCTATGCAAATGTACAGGCCTATCAGCATACTTCTCCAAAAACGTCTTTCCCCTTGAACCACATTGATTGCCATGTAATTCAACATTATTTTCGTCTGCACAACCAACAGGTACCCACTTCTTTGCATTGGTGTAATTTTCAGGAATTACGAGATATCTTCAGAATAATATATAAATTTGAAAACATTATTTTCTCCAGATCCTTACCCGTTTTCTTTGCTTTTCTTTGGTATACTAGACGCAAGTTTACGATATCATGTTGTTTATTTTCAATCTAAAACAAGTTAAATGGGTAGAAGTTGGTTGACGTATTTCCACTTCGTCCTTATCAAAAATTCATTTTTTACTGTTTTTTTAAGTTAGGCCTTACAGAGAGTCTTACTCGTTAACTTTGTATCTTTCTGGTCTTGGCGACTTTATTTACCGCTTTTGGAGTGCAATTGTCGTTTTAGAGTCAAAGTAAATCACTGGTGACAAGTGAAAGTGGGGTAAGTCCACTCTTTTCAAAAATCACTTTTTTCCATTTTTGGATACTTCTAGGTAATAGAAACCATATGGTATAGTCAAAACTCGACACTTGAAACCTACAAGCACGGAGTTCGTGGAGTCTCCCTATAAACCCGCAGTTCCAGGCAGCTCCGTACAGACACGCAGTTCAGCGGGTCCCCGTACACAGTGGGCTAGAATCCAAAAAAAAAGCGGACATAAATCATATCAGTTATTGGGTGCATCGCACATACAATATCGGTATGTTCAGGGGGGTTTTCGGGTGCGCTGATTCCATATTTTTAATAATTTTGAACTTTTAGGAGGCGGATCCAGGTCAAAAAGGGGGGGAGTTTTCAAAATCTTACTCAAATCACGTGAAAGTTCGGTTACGGAGGTCTACGGTTGCGCTGATTGTTGCTGATTTTTTGCTGATTTTTACAAGTTTTTTTCGAATTTTTACGATTTTTTCTCCATTTTTACAATATTTTACGATTTTTTAAATAGGTTGTTGTTTTGATTGTTTTCTGATTTTTAAGGACTCTGCATGATTTTTTAAAGGATTTGTTACACTTTCTCAATGATTTCATACGAGGTGCAGTCGGTTAGGCGAACCTATTAGGCCGCGCCACCGCAAAGTCCACTAAAATTCGTCCAAAAACAAGTATTTTTCTCGCAAGACCGCAAAATACCGCAAAAACCGACTACGGGATCTTGTAAACAAGGTTTCGAACTTCAAGAATCAATTGTCGGTTTCTTTGATTTTTCATGATTTCGTTACTTACGGCCTTTTAAAGTTGGCCCAAATCGCAATCGGGGGAGGGTTTTACTTTTCACTTTTTGGGGAGGTTGGAGGGTAAATAATTGATGGCCTGCACCTGGATATGTTTCGTTGTGTTTAGAACAACACGTCAGCAAACGTGTGGGCGGCTGAAGCTATGAACAACGATAAAAATAACAACATAAGATAGTGAGGTTAGGGCCGTCCATGCGGGCACCGCAAAATAGCTGATTTCAAAATGATATTTCAAGGTGAAGATTTGCAGCTAAAAATACAAACTAATGCGTTTTGAAAATCTTGAACATTGCGCTACAAGGTCCACTAGTCGTTTTAGCCCAAATCGTTAAAAAATTATCGTACTTTTGTCCGCTTTTTTTTGATTCTAGCCCACTGTGCCGTATAACGTCGTAAGTGCTTGGAAGTCACTTTTGAGATATAGCGCTTCAAAGTTTTGGATTTACATTGCGCCTTACGGGCGGATGGATTTTCAGCCCAGAGTAACTTTTGAACTAATTAACATATCGAAATGCGATTTTCGCTGATCGATAGCCCTTGGTTTCCTCTATCCGACGCACTTCATAACTCGAAATTTTCAAAAAACATAGTTACGACGCTATACGGCGGCCTGCTGAACTCCGTGTTTGTACCGAGCCCCCGGGAACTGCGTGTTTATACGGAGCCTCCACGAACTCCGTGTGTATAGGTTTCAAGTGTCGAACTTTCCTAAGTGCAATAAGCCCAGTGTTATGGGGACGAATCCCACGTCAATGTGGGATAAGTCCATTTGTAATATTTCAAACAGGCATAAGTTCAAAACGAGGATTTTCCAAAGAGGCATTTGTCCGGATATGATTTGTCAGAATGGCATATGTCTATTGATCCTAGAGGACTAATGCCATTCTGACAAATCACAACCGGAACATATGCCCTTTTTGAAAGTCATGCTTGTGGACATATGAGTCTGTGAAGGGGCATATGTCCGGGTGTGATTTGTTAAAATGGCGTATGTCCACAAACATGATTTTGGAAACGGGCAAATGTCGCGGTTGTGATTTGTCAGAATGGCGTAAGTCCTCTGGATCTATGGACATATGCCATTCTGACAAATCACATCCGGACATATGCCTCTTTGGAAAACCCCTTTTTGGACTTATGCCTGTCTGAAAAAATTACACCCGGACTTAACCCATATTGACATGGGATATGTCAAATAACTCAGGTCGTATACAAATTTCATTTAAAAAAATTAAATCTAGTGTTTCCTATTGCCAAACTGAGCTTGTCCAGGGTATTTGCTTTGACATATTGTCTAAATTACATCTGAATTATTTTGGGAATATTCGGGGCGGCTGGGGTCGCCATCTTGGCCCTCCGCTACGGACAGGGTCCGCAAGGCAGGGCCCCGTGCGAGGCTAGTCGGCCCCATCGTTATTCGCAGTCGACCCTCGAAACTTTTGAAACTGATAGTACAAGCATGTCTTGTTTTCTGGGAAACTGCAACTGCCCTTCTTCGAACCATCAAGTAGAAACTTTTGTAATTAAAACACAAATATTTGTAATGCGTGGATAATAACATCTGTAACATTCTCATGTTACAAATTGTTAAATTTAAATCCTAAACTCGTTACGTTATTTCAAACATCTCATGTATCAATATACAAAACTAAACTCGTTACGTCCCAACTTATACTGATGCTTCGTGAGCAGTTTTAGGTCAATTGAAGTTGCTGTCTGAGAGATAAGTGGGCCAGTACAGACAGACAGACGGACACACGACCAAAGAGTTCTCTGCACCCCACATCACAGCAAAGGCTTCGCAAGATCAGCCAACAAGAGACATGGTCGGAAATCGTTTGGTTATGCTAAAAATCTCCATAGAACATTTGTTCAAATGAAATGGGGTATAAGGTGCGGTTGTCAACTCACATGTTTTTTAACAGTTAGCTCTGTGATTAAGAGATACGTAGTATTTGGACGCTTGCTGAGAGATAAAAATGCAGCTTGAAAACAGTACACAGCCGCAGCTAGCTGCTATCTGTCAGATTATGCATGGGTCGTGGTCTCCTATGCTTGGAACTTCAGTGTGACATTTTTACCACTGTCGACGGTACGATATTTTTACCACTCCTACTCGCAATGCTGGTCCCTTGTGACGTTTGCAGGCGATGTAAGTTTTCCAGCAGCCCAAGGCCAGGATAGGTACAAAACCGAAATCGTGGATTTCTAGGTTCTTCAGTGAGTTTTTTATTTAGCAATTGTTACCTTAAAAAGCAGATGTAAGCATCACGACGCGTCCTTCGAACAAAGTTCGATCTCCCGGTGCGCCGTTCAACACTGTCCGATCTCCGGGCGCGCTGTTCAACGCTGTCCGATCTCTTTTTCAGCTTTTATCTGCACCGTAGGCTTCAAGCCGCGATATATTTGTTGATAGTTCACTTATAAGGAAACTAATGAATTTTATGTGATCCTCAAAGATTACGCAACACATTGGGACAATAATAAAATGCAATAATCTTGAAGAACAGACATACGAGGCGTTTAAATTTCCACCTCGCTGCAAACCCCGAAAAGGAGATCGGAAAGTGTTGAACGGTGCGCCCGGAGATCGGACAGCGTTGAACGGCGCGCCGGGAGATCGAACTTTGTTCGTAGGACGCGTCGATCAGTAATGTGAAAGCTTCAGCAGCTCTTAATTTTTTGGTAGAAAACTATAATAGTTCTAACTGGAGTGTCCGTTTTTGAAGTTAAAGTAAAGTTCAATACAGTTTAATAGAATTTTTCCTTGAGTTGCTTGGTTTTAGTTTAACTGAAGATCCTTCCACCAAGAGGCGCTAGGCCAGACCAAAAAAGAACACCATTGGGCGCTAGGGGGATCGTGGCTGAGGCCTGGGTGAGTGTTGCGCCGACACTGCTACTCCCTACAAAATTAATACGAAAATGCCATGTTAAAATAAATGTTAACTAATGGCCCTGGGTACACTGCTCAGGCGAGTCGGCCACCACTTCTGCCCGTAACGATATCTCCGCATCCTCAAGGATGTACACTGTATGCGTTTCCAAACCGTAAATTATGGTCTAAAATAAGCCCCTCTGGCTGAATATGCTTTAAAATTCTGTATGTATGCAGTCTTTCAGTCACGTTTTTTTTATCAATTTAACCGTTTTTATGGTTTTTCGACTAATAATTCTTTTTTATGACTTCTAGCGTTTCCGTCCGAATAATGCTTTTTTATGCTTTTTATTTACGTTTAATTAGTGTAAAACATTAGAAGTGATGTCGGTTTAGGGTATGGAAAGGAAAATCCATAGACTATTTCAAACGTCAGATCTAAATTTGCGGTAGCATCCGTAAAACACCAAAAACATCGCTAAATACGCCGTTTTCATGCCTTCAGCCTGCAATTAAACTCAAATTATGTGAAAGGCCTAAGTGCCGCGATCTTTTGGCTAAGCGAATCCCATGTTAGAGACTTCAAATTTTCAGGGTATCTTAAGGTTCACTCCTTGAAAACGAAACGCCTACGGCAAATCCTGGCAACCACCTCTAAGGGGCTGAAAGGGGGAAACAAAGGAAATAAGGCAGGTCAAAAAAGTTGGATAAAAATATTTTGTGATGATTTCCTTAAGGGTATCTCAGCAAAGTAGAGTGCTGTGGGTGAAAATTTCGTCCGTTTGGCTCTATCTCTAACCGTTTGGGCGCTGGAGGGTCTTTTTTGACGAAAAAAAGCAGCTGAAAATTGCTGTAGTGAACAATTTAATGAAGAAGAAGGCCAAATAACCGCAAAAGAGGAAAGAAACTCCCCCACCTCCAAAAAACGTTTTCTAAGCAGATGGGTTGTAGTCGCGTTGCTTCACCGTTACATCGTGTCTACGGGGCAAATTTTAAGGACGAAGGGCTTTTGCAGGCCGAAGGCCCGTTACATCAATTGATTTTGTTCTTCAGCAAAGTGCGTGACTGAAATGGTCGGGCCGCAGGCCCGACCATTGCCGCCGGCAAGCCAAGCAGGCCCGGCGCCTGCTGAACGGAGTTGCCAGCGGAGCGAAGCGGAGCTGGCAATTCCGTTTGGCGGAAGGGCGGGACTGCTTGTTGTTTGATAACCTCTGTAAGCACCTCAAGAGTGGTTGCCAGAACTTGCCGTAGACCTTTCGTTTTCTAGGAGTGAACCCTTAAGATACACTGAAAATTAGAAGTCTCTAGCACATCCCCTTAAAGTGGAACAGTCAGACATACAGACAGACACGAGGTCGTTTGCATGAGCCGGCTGGATAGCTTTTTCAAAGCCGAAGGGGGGCTTAAAAGACAAATCGAGTTCTAAGATGAGCATTAGCCCTTGTAGCACCAATTAAACTGTCGCGCAAAGTGTATTTTTTTTCAATCGGCCAATTCTTGTGATGATAACGAAAATCCAAAATTGATGTATTTTCCAGAGTCTTACGATTGTCGCCGATTTATCAAATTCAAACCATCTGACATTCGCTTCCATTATGATAGCTAGCCGATAAAGATTTTCGTTCCGAGGAAAAAAGATAGTATAGCAATACAATCATTTTTCGCGCCGATAGTTCGTATCTTTTTGCTACTGTTGTCCGACAATCGTGCGACAGTTCTGTACTACTAGGGAGCACGAAAGTTGACTTTTAAATGAATCAAAAACCACACTCGCTTTTTTTTTTTCCAAATATTTCTTTATGGGTTCTTAAGGGGTAACTCGTTAATGTGAAATTCATTTAACGGATAAAATTTCGTCTGTTTTGCCCAATATTAAACCGTTTGGCGTCGAACCACACCCTTCTTTGAATTCGAGGGGCCTTAGATTTTCTACTTCCACTAAAATGTTGATTCTTACATAACAATCTGTCAAAATTAGAACTTTTAATGGATACCTATATGGGAAGGGACTTTTTCCGTATACACTCCTATTAATTCGTGTCAGGAGTCAGCGCCCCAGGCCTAGCTATATGTGCGGCAGGCGCGTCTCAGCGGAACAGTGTTTCGTGAGATATCGCGAAGCTGTTACGCGAGACGTGGTCTGTCGTACGTATAACTAGTAGAAATTATTATTTTTCAATGTTCTTCTCGGGCCCTGGGTCAGAGCCGTGCTAACGAGTTGATTCCCAATTTAAATATAGTTAAAATAGTTATGCGACATGCGAAAGCATAAAGTGGACATCATCACACGCATCCTTACTCTCATCTTGTACAAAAACAAAAACAAAACAGGCAGGCCCGCCCTTCCGCCAAACGGAGCTGCCAGCTCCACTTCGCTGCGCCAGCAACTCCGTTCGGCAGGGGCCGGGCCTGCTTGGCCTGTCGTCGGCGATGGTCGGGCCGAAGGCTCGGGCTCGCGATTTACTGAAGTGCATCATCAAATAAATAATATGACCGGTAAATCACTTTGCATATTTGAGTAAAAGTAAAGCGTTCGACGGGGGGCCTGCGGCCCTAGAAATTTGATCCTTCGACATGTCAAAAGACTGTAACGGGGCAACACCGTGACTACACCCCACCCTTCTGCTTTGCTTACAAAAAATAACCGACGGAGTTTCTAGATTGTATATTGTTTGTTCAACAGTCATCAAACTTGACTTTTTGCCATTGTTTTCAATATATCCACCTCTAGGGACGAAACAGTGAAAGATACGGCAAATCCGAGGGTAGTTCCTGATTTAGAATGTACTGTTTGGGGGGGAGGGGGGGGGGTACTTTCTCTGACATTTTACGATTGGACGACTCCTTGTACGTCTTTATGTGCAACGTGGTCATTTTCGCCGTATTTCGTCGAAAAAAGCACTCTGGCGCCCAAACGGTGCAAGATAGAGGCAAACGGACGAAATTTTAGTCCAACGGGTTCTACTTTCACGAGTTACCCCTTAGGGAACCAAAAAAATAATTTGATTTTCTACTTTTTGGACCAACCCCTATTACTTTGTTACCCCCTTTCACCCCCTTAGGGGTGGTTGACAGGATTTGCACCAGGCGTTTCGTTGCCCAGGAGTGACCCGTTAGATACCCTGAAATTTGTAGACCTCTAGCTCATCTCCTTCCTCTTACATGGACAACGGGCGGACGGACGGACGGACACGAGAGCGGTTGGATAAGCCCGCTTTACTGCTTTTTTAAAAGCAGGAGGGGGGGCTAAAAACATCTTGATTTTTGCAGTTTTTTTGTTGTTTTGCTTTCAGAAAGCTCCTTGACTTCATCTCGGACACGTGCCCTTTCAGAGGGCCAACGATGCACACGGGTCCAAAAATGGACCAATCTGTTGGCCACTCACTGAATAATAAAAGTAACCACAGTCAGCAAGCTGAAAAGGAAACATCGCCTATCAATTCCTTAGTAGACAATAAGAAAGGCGAAGAAAATGAAATAGATTGTTTAATAGAAGCAAAAACCAAGAAAGTAGAAGAGGAAAATGATGCACATTACACACCTAAAAATCATGAAAACAAGACCCTCCTTTTCAGAGAAGATCAGGTAAGCATTTTTTGGAAACCGCTAAACTACAGTAATAAGAAAACTACCCAGTGAGCAATGCAATATCAGACCGATATAGAAACGACGTAAGACATCAAAAATTTGTCGGTTTTCGCATCCGATTGATAAAAATGTGGTCCTAAAAATGACACGTTTCTGATCACTGATAACGTACTGACAACAGTCTGACATTCCATTGCTCACTGGGTAGGAGGAACGTAGGCTAGCAGTGTCAACTCTAAATGTGAACGATCAAGTTTGTACTCAACGACATAGTAAATCTAGACCTTTTTCGTCCATAGAATGTCACATTTTTGAGCTCATCTTTACCAAATGTAATTCTGAATATTGCATCTTTGCAGCAGACAAATTTTCGTTTAGGCCGTGATAGAGATGCAAATTTGTCATTCGTAGCATACAATTTTCCAACTGGCAATGATCTGCCCATAAACGAGACTTTCCGGGGACAAAAAAAAAGTCCTTCTTGATTGAGTGTGGAGGGAACGGATTTGAACGCACCCAACGATGCACAAAATTGTTAGAGATGACAAGTGCTAATATTGTTTTCTCCTTATGGACAAATTTGTTTCTTGTTTCTTGGACAATACAAAATTTATCACAGCGATTGGACCTTCAAATCCGTTCTTGTTTCGCAACAAATATAGAGTTAAGAGTAATTATTGAGGATTTAGGTAACTTGCTGGGCAAAAGCGAAGCCTGTTAATCAAATGAAAACATTTTGTTACCAATGCACCGCAAAATGGGTTAATTTGGACTACAGGGGTGTAATGTGGTGTGGACCACCCTCCGACCGCCGCTGTTTAAGGCGCACTGTGACCAGTCGACAAGCCTTATTCCCAAACACATCCAAGGTACTACTCAGTTGGGACGTGGGATGTCTGAGCTGGGAGGTCCCCCAGTACAACCGAATGCGACTCTAGTCTGGCCCTGAGCAAGACATCCCACCAGGAGGTCCCATCGAGACACTCGTGTAACAAGCTTTCAAGAACGTTTCCCAGCTACTCCTTCAGGTAGAGAGTATTGTAACGTACATTTAGCCCGTCCCAGTAGTAGTAGTATGTGTGAGTTATTCGCCTAGGATCATCCCAAATGCCTCCCGAAAGTAAATCGATACCTAAGACCTAAGACTAAAAGGCAGAGTGACAAGGTGCATGGTAAATAGAAATAATAAAATGTCAAACTGGGAACGTGGGCTGAGGCGTTGACCTGCCGGAAGTCGAGGCTTTAGTTCATGGGTTCGAATGCTCACAAGGTCAGACATTTTTTAGACAGTATTTCCATGCGCGCCCAGGAGGCATGCTGATACGCTCGTTAAAATTTTTGACGGAAAATGCTATCCCTCTATGAGAGGCCTATTTGAAACCGATATTTTACCATTGGACTCTTTAATGGACCCGTTGGACCCTTTATTGGACCCGTTGGACCCTTTATTGGACCCATTGGACCCTTTATCAGACCCATTGGACCCTTTATTGGACCACACCTTTCGAGCTCTTCTGCAGAAATACTGTACTTCGGCCAAATCGTTCAAAAGCACAGACGGAAATGGGTCTTCCACATGCTCTGACAAGAATTCTTTTTTCTCCCGCCATCCTATTTTTTCATGAGCAAGGTAGCGTATACCCTCTTTGTCATTTTCAAGGAGGCTTTTCTCGTATTTTGACATTGTGAAGTACCCACGAAGCAGATTGAAGCAAATTTCGTTTAGGAAGCAGATTAAGCCTTTATTCGCATTTTCAAGGACTTCTGCCCTAATGTTATGCTCGGGTTCTATGAGGAATCGTATTTGTTTCCTGTAAGCGTTTTCATGAGCTGTCTGCACCTCATAAGCGTGGGCGTATTGATCAGCCTCATCCAAATCCTCATCACCACTGTCCTGATCATCACTTTCCTCTCTGTCGCTTTTCCTCGTCGTCACTGCTCTCCTCTGCCCACTCCTTCCAAAGTTCCTCGTCCTCCTGCTCAACGACACTCATATCGTCATCACTATGATCCTCATTCTCTGTATCCTCCTCGCTGTTCTCGCCATCGGCGCTTACCTCGTGTTCATATTCATCATCGGAGTCCTCTGCGGACAATTGAAGAGTTTGTGAATGAAATGCATTTCACTACTTCAAATTGTCTTTGACCATTATTTGTCGTAATAGCTATAGCTGGGCATGTTTTTACTGCATATCTCCAGTATATCTCGACGCGTCCTAACAACAATGTTCTATCTGCAGCGTGCGGATTACACAATGTTCTATCTGCAAAACGCCGGTTTCGGGACACCTCCAAAGGATATGCTTGTTACCCCGTCACTACTCGCTCTACTTCACTTTTTGTAGTCAATAATTAAACATTGGACCTTTACGATTCTTTACGTGTGCTCAGATTGGCCTTAATGTCTTCCAGTTACTTGCAAACCACACAAATGTGAAGGGCTGCGCCTAACCCTGTTTTGCAGATAGAACATTGTGTAATCCGCACGCTGCAGATAGAACATTGTTGTTAGGACGCGTCGCGATTTGCCGAAGAACATGATCGACTGATGTAGCGGGCCTTCGGCCCGCTTAAACCCGTCGTCTTTGAGTTTGCCCCAAAGACTCGAGAAAGGGATGTAACGGTGAAGCACCGTGACTACAACCCACCCTTCTTCTTAGTAAACGTTTTTTGGGGGTGGGGGAAGAGTTTCCTTTTTTATTTTGCAGTTTTTAGGCCTTTTACTACAACTTATTATTCACTATGGCAATTTTTATCTTATTTTTGTCAAAAAAAGACCCTCTAGCGCCTAAACGGTTAGGGATAGAGCAAAACGGACGAAATTTTCGTTCTTAGGGCTCTACTTTGACGAGTTACCCCTAAGGGGAACATAAAAAAAAATACTTTTTGGAAAAAATTTTGAACCTTGGATACCCTCGTTCACACCCTTAGGGGTGGTTGCCAGGATTTGCTGTAGGCGTTTCGTTCTCTAGAAGTGGACCTTAAGATACCCTGAAAATTTCAAGTCCCTAGCACATCTCCTTTTAGTGGAACAGACAGACGCACAGACACACAGACAGACAGACAGACACGAGGTCGTTTGCATAAGCCCGCTGGATAGCTTTTTCAAAGCAGAAGGGCGGGCTAAAAAAACGATCTGTCGTAATTGGGTTACGAGGTTTGGGTTAGACTCCCAAAAGACACCACTTTTTCCCCTCAAGGGGTCCCCCTGGCCAAATTTCAGGGCCCGTCAGAATGGGCCATCAAGATGGCGGCCCGTCAGAATGGGCGATCTATACTACTAGCGAGGAAACATTGACCACCACGTGACGCATTATGACCAGTATTAGACCCCCCCCCCCCGTTCCTTACTGCTTTATGGTGTTTTCAGAGACCTCCCCGCCTCCCCCCTTTTCTTGTGGTTTCCCCATACTCTTTCCTCCCCATAAATGCTCCACGTGATTTGGGAACGGCCTCCGATTGGGCTGAAATTTCCATGCTTCACATGTTCCCACAAACATATCGTTCGGGACTTCCAAAAATAGAAACGGCAAACTACTTGTAGTGAAATAACGCGAACCTTGGAGTTTCCATTTTCTAGGCTGCCTCCCTTCCATTTGATAATAGTTCACATAAGACATGCATCCAGGAAAATGTATTGTATCCATCCCCTTTAATATACTGAACTGTTTT
Source organism: Frankliniella occidentalis (assembly GCF_000697945.3). NCBI lineage: Eukaryota > Metazoa > Arthropoda > Insecta > Thysanoptera > Thripidae > Frankliniella > Frankliniella occidentalis. The sequence continues at coordinate 181,435 of NW_026267451.1, forward strand.
TAAAAACATAACTAGGGACGAGTTAGCCGGGACGGAAGTGGGCGGGACCTTGAAGGGCATTTAGGACGCCTTCTTAGACCGGGGACGAGATAGTCGAGGCGAATTGTCCAAAATCCTTACCGACAAAGTGATAAACAAAATAAAACTTTACCCTACCCTTGGTGGCTGCTGGCAGCAGCTGCTGCTACCGGTACCTGATCGCTTCGGCCTAATTTCAGAGGATTCTTTTACACAACTCAATTGTGGCATTAAGCTCTGATATTTACAGAACGAGTTCAGTAATGTTGACATCACAGCTCAAAAAAAATAAAAAATTGTTGCTTTATGTGGTGCTTTTTTTTAAAATCTCCCATTGTGACACAAAGGTTGACCTGCTTGTTATGTCTGTGACTGTAACGAAAATGTTGTTGATGACTCTTAATGTCAGCCTTGTTACCACAGCACACGCCAGAAGACTCCCAAAAGCAGTTCAACTTTTGGAAGCTTCCTGCAAGAGAGAAAATTGCATATGCAAGACGAAGTATTACTGTAGAACCAATGCTTGCCCTTTTTATTATACCAAGCATGTTGTCCAACCTCGCAACGCAAAATCTCAACTTAGAAAAAGCTTGCCGAGTTAATCTGCGTTTTAATGATGAGGTATGCGACGCTCTTTCCGTACGAGACACAGCAAACTATGCGTTTGAAGAATCGGAGGTGAGTACATAATCGATACGATCTTAGGGTGGTTCTATGCAATTTAAAACTGAGAAATATACTGAATAATTTACATGTGTTTCAATTTGTACTTTCAAAGTGTATTGTAAATTTCTCCATTCTTGCTAGTCGGTTACTTCCGAGGGGGGGGGGTCACTTCGAAAAATCATTGTACAACCCCAAAAAAATCATTTAAAAAATCAAAAAAATCAAAATAAAATCAAGTGGAAAGTTGCATAAAAATCCGAAAAATCGAGAACAAACGACCCCAAAACTGAGAAAAATGGGCACAAAACAAGAAAAAACACAAAGTTTTTGTAAATTTAACTGTTATTGTCTTTTTCATAGCTGAAAAATAAAAAAAATAAAAAATTAACAAAATCAAAAAATCATTGAACACATTTTGTTTGAGTGAGCCCCCCCTCGGTTACTTCCAAGTCGATACAAATTACTTGATAAGTTAAACTTTCAAATTATAATTTTACAACTCACTTCATTGGAAATTTAACCGTTATCGAACGACTATTTCCCACAGTGTAGACGAAAAACGTTTCGCACATGCTACATGCAATATTGCATTTGTTTAAGAAGGGGTTCTCGGAAAAGGGTGTCTCGATGAGGAGTGGGTGTTATATTTCGGCATGGATGCAGGACAAATAAATGTGCTCCTACATCTAAGCAAAATAACTTCAACATGTCTAAGAAATCTATTTAATGCTTCACTGCCTCTGCTTTTCAACTTCCTCTAGGTTCAGAAACTGACAGCAGGAATGGCAGGGTGGAAGATGCTAGTTCAGAGTTCTCTTCCAGCAGTCCTCATACTTTTTGTAGGAAACTGGTCTGATCGCCACGGTCGCCGAAAGCCATGCATGTTGCTGCCAATAGTCGGAGAGTTCTGCACAAGTATTGGCCTCCTTGTCTGTACATTTTTCTACTACGAATTGCCGATAGAGGCCGCAACGGTACGTGCGATGTGCTTTTCAGAACAGCGTCGGTCTGTCTCTCGCGTGGATTCCCGAGTCAAAGAAAAGGTCTGTGTAAAATTTGCAGGTCGTCGGCCATATGGTTTATTTATTAAATCAGGTGCAAATGTTTCGTAGACAACTCTCCGATAAGGTGCAAACACTTGGCAGACAATTCGCAGTTAGTTAACAAGGGGTGATGAGCAGACAGAGGGCAGTCGATTCGCTGCTCATTGGCAAAGCATCCATAGATCGCCCGCAGACAATCCGCAGACCATTTAGTCTGCGGATTGTCTGAAAACGAACCGCGTATGGTTTGAGTAGAGTCTACAGGGGTACGAGCGTGCCTACCTATCGGCAGACAATCTGCAATAGCGCAACGAAATCGGAAATAGTCGAGTCGGCTGCTGCCGCCGCCGCAGGCCAGTATCGAACCCCAGACCTCCGTTTAGAAATCTGAGTGCTTGCCCGCTTGGCCAGAGAGAGCTCACACCGGACGTTCTGTCATGTGGGAGTCTGCTGTAGGAACAGAACGGCGCCCACTCACTCGCCCGGAGACACAGACCGCCGGAGCTGACCCCTGGGTCTGGAGTTCAAAACTGGCCTGCGGCGGCGTCAGCAGCCGACTCGACTGTTTTCGATTTCGTTGCGCTATTGCAGATTGTCTGCCGATGGTTAGGCGCGTTCGTACCCCCGCAGACTCTACTCAAACCATACGCGGTTCGTTTTCAGAAAATCCGCAGACTTAATGGTCTGCGGATTGTCTGCGGGTGGTCAATGGGTGCTTTGCCAATGAGCAGCGAATCGACTGCCCTCTGTCTGCTCATCACCCCTTGTGAACTAACAGCGAATTGTCTGCCAAGTGTTTGCACCTTTTGGGGGAGTTGTGTACGAAACATTTGCACCTGATTTGGTAAATGAACCACATGGCCGACGACCTGCAAATTTTTCACAGACCTTTTCTTTGACTCGGGTTCAGCCAAACCAGCTACACACTCAAGGGCCCGCTCTGCGCATTCTAAATGTAAAGGAACTTTTTTTTTTCACCTTAAACCAGCAACAAAATGTTTGTCCATAGTCGTAGTCAAAAGATTAATGGACAAAAACGTGTCAATTTATGGACAGATTGTGTCATTTGAAGGAACAGAATGGTCCTCACAAATATTGTTTCTTCCTTTAAAACACATTTGTTGTTAACTAGCAACAAATCTAAACGTCCACTCGCTGGTACAAATGATTTGTCGACGAAACATTAAACAAATTTGTCTATGATGAGTGAACAAAATTGAAAATTCAGCTCCCTAACCAAACAACTTCGTCTGTCGTCGGATGCTTGTAAATCCGATCCCTCGTTATGGGCAAAATTGTTCTTTTACATTTAGAAATAGAAATTTCTTACCATGTAATTTTATGTCTCTTGCTTCGGGAGTTATTCAATATAAACGTGGACAACCCTTACCTCAAAGAAAAGCAGATAGCCGTTTGTCTGCCAAGCTCAAAAAGATAGCCGTGTGTCTGCCACAACTAGCTATTAGGGCTGTTAGGGCGTATTGTTTGTCACACGGTCTTCAAACTAGACTTTTGGTCATTTTGTCATCTACCTCCAATGGATATGGATTCAATTAATCAGAGGGCACCCGCATGAAAACGTAATATGGGATCAGTTTGTCAACAGTTTGTCATCTCGCCGATGACAAACGGGTGTCAAACAGTTGACAGACTGATGACGATCCGATGATGAAATTTGCGGACATACTGATAACAAACTGATGTCAAACGCAAATCGGCGTTCTATCAAACAATATGTCATCAGTATGGCATCTGTTTATCAACCGTTTGTCGTCAACGGATTACAAACGGAGGACAAATCGCTGACATCCTGGCTCCGGCCTAACCATACGAAACACCGCAATTCCCTTTCAAGCCTAGCCCAAGCGCCACACTCACAAAAATGTTTTCTTGCCCCAATCCCAAAAATATTCTTGACTCAATTTTGCTCGGGATGAGTATAATTTTCTCGAGTGAAGACGACTTTTCTCGTTCGAAGAAACATGTTTTTCTTCCTACAAGAAGAAAATATTCTTGATACATTCTGCTTAGCCCAAGAAAATAATATGCTTGTGCGATGAAACATGTAGCTAGGCCGGGCGGGCGTTGCGTAGAGGGGAGACGGACGGATTAGGGTGGAGCGCGCGAGAGGACCGGGCTACCTGAGGCACAAAGGCAGCGCTGGGGACACGGTCACACATGTGGCTTCATAGCTCAAACGGTTACTGCTTACGCTTTAACGCTGAGTTGACACGAGCCGGGTTCGAACCCCGGCAGTGCCAATTGAAGGCGTAAGTTGCATTAAGGAGAATCGAACCAGCTATCACTACCGTCATAACCCACTGTGAGACAGAGTTCAAGACTGTCTCCGGGGGCACTATTTCACTTATTACAGCCAAGACCAAATATTCTTGGGATAAGAAAATAATTCTTGAAGAAAGATTTTTGTGGAGGATTGACAGAAGAAAAAAATATTCTTGCGCCAAGAATACGAATTCTTGTAGGGAGTGACAGGAACAAAATATTATTGGCTCAAGTATATTTCGGTTGCGGCAACAAAACATTTTTGTGAGTGCGTAGAGCGAAACGGGTTAGTGAGATGTGTCAGGATAACATATTCTGTTGAATTTTTAAACAAAAAAATCCGAAAGCTTTTGAACGGCTATAGCTAGAGGAAATTTAATACCACCATCGTGCTCACAGCGAAAAGTTTACGCGGGAGACACATGCAGCAACCTTCGACGCCCTAATGATCAGTCTACAGCCGAGGGGTGCCCAACTGTAGTAATCAGGTGTACACAGACTTGGTACTCACTGGTAATCACTGGTAATCCCTGGTAATCCTCACACTCGTGAGATTCCTTTGAAAGGAGAAATTTGTTGATTTAGACATGCATTTTTGAGCACATCTTGCCTAAATACCAACCCTGGCGAAAGCAGAGAGTTCTTAGCCTGTTTTCAGAAACATCTCAACGCGAGTTACACATTAGTTTTCGGGGCGTTTCTGTAAAACGTCCTACATGCAGTTTATACACGCTCTTTCTGAAGGGTTGAAAACTGTGGGGATACGTGCTGCTATGAGATTTGAGAGAGTTTTCAGGCAGTTTCTGTAACGGTGGGCATCGAGTTTTTAACCAGTTTCCACAGAGTTTCTGTCGGTGAGCATCGAGTTTTTAACTAGTTTCCAGAGAGTTCTGCTGAAAGTGCTGACTTAAGTGGGTAGGCCGTATCGTGAGACGGGAGCATACCTGAGGGAGTCTCGGAGAAACCAAGAGCGTTTGTGAACAGGGTAATCCAGACTTCTGATTCCTAGGCTCCCCATTGACCTAAAGAAAGACCATGCCAGAACTGAGCTCATTCATCCCTATTAACTAAACGGTCCGCTCCCTAAACAGCTTGGGCCGGTCACATTGTAGTTGAACAATATCTAAATTAATTCTAAAAGTGAGCACTGCAACAAATCACAAACCCCTTTTTTTGATTTTGTTTCCTCGTTATTGGATGCCAATTTTATTGATCCATTACATTAGCAAATTTATAATTTTTTCAGTATAAACCCCCGCGTTGCACGCAAATTAAAATAACAAGAAAAATCAAGGGTTTTCTTTTTTTCTTTTACAGTTTGTGGAGGCGGTTTTCCCAGCCATGACAGGAGGCTGGTGTGTCATGTTTATGTCAGTATTTACGTATATATCTGACGTTACAACAGAAGAAGATCGTACCTTCCGCATTGGGGTCGTCAACATATTCTTTTCGATTGGAATGCCTATTGGTATAGCGCTGTCAGGAATCTTGTATCAGGTGATAGGGTGCGTAGCATACGAAATAATCAACTGAAATCTAAGGCCCCCTTTCGAATCCAAACGGAGCTGCTCGCTCGCTCCACGACTCAGTTCAGTTTCAGCTGACTTGTTTGCACTATCGGCTTCAACGCTCTCGAGTAAAAATTTCCTATGGCATTAATTAATATAGAATAAAAACTGGGTAGTTGTACGCTTGACCACATTTCGCGTAAGATGCTTCGCGAAATCACACAAAACGCAGTTACGCTGCGACGCGTCTGGCATACATCCACCTAAGCCTGCGGCACTGACACCCGAGTCAGGAAAAAGAAGAGTCATCAAAATGCCTTTGCACTGTTAGAAAAAATCCTGGGATTTCACGGAGGAACACTTGTGAAAAGTATTGCCAAAGTCCTTTGGGATTTCCCAAAGTACTCTGCAGATTCCACGCTTCGAGTTTAATTTTGAGACATATAGACGCATGAAAACTTTCACCGTCATCATCTGTTTTAGTACACAAAAACTAAGAAGGGAGTCCTCTGGGAATTTAGTATAGTGATGAAAGGTGAATCTTCGGGAAATCCCAAGAATTTTAAACAGTGTGGCTTCAAAAGCCACAAACTCTACTGACGAGATATTGCGATGTCCCTTACGCGCGACATGGACAGGCGTACATCTAACCACATAGGTCTATCTAATGTATTATAGTCCTCAACAAAAGAGCACAAAATCTCTGTAATCAAGACCCATTTCTCTGAATTTAAGAACGAAATCATGCACATGGTGAAGATGCATAGATACTGTTTGATTCAGGCACAAAATTCTCCTTAAGATTTTATTGTGTTAACTAGACCTGTAATATTTTGGGTGAATATTTTCACTGTGAAAAATGTCTTGGGATTTCACGAAGATCCACTTCACAACTACTGCAAGTAATTCTCAGACGACTCCGTTCTTAAATTTTATGTCGGAAAGCAGCCGTTGTAGTTATTAGTCGCCTGTGTGTTTCGAAGCTAAACTCGGCACGTGAAATCTACAGAGTCCTGTAAGAAATCCCAAAGGACTTTGGCAATATTTTTTACGAGTGTTCCATTGTGAAATCCCAGAAATTTTTCGAACAGTGTTAAGACTTCTTACAATGGCACTAGGCAATGACACCGGGACAATAGGGTATTTTACGTACATTAAACCGTATCCATAGAACAGTAATGCTTCCTAAAGTGTTCCCTCCCTAACGCATATTGGCTCACGTGGACGAAGTTCTCGGACCCGTCACTGGAGCAGTCACTGCCCTGGTGGCGGGTCTGCAACCTCGTTCGCGTCAGCCAATGAACGTTAGGGAGGAAACCATTCAGGAAGCATTACTGTTCTTTTTTGAATCCGGCTATAACTGGGTGAAATATCCTCTTTTACTAAATTGTGAAGTCTTCAGTGTATTTAATGTTATGTTAAGTATTTCGAAGAGAGCTAATTCTTCTTTATTCTTTAACAGATTTTATGGTGTCTTCGGGACGGCTTCATGCATGTACATGTGTAGTTTTTGGTACGGGTACACTCAGATTCATGAGGAGCCCAAAGCTTGGCCGTGTGATAGACCCAAACCAAAGGGTATCCTTGCGTTTCTGGCTGATTTCTTTGACGTAAGAGTTCTTTCTGAAACATTCAACACTGCCTTCAAGAACGGCGAAAAGGGACGACGACTACAAGTGATTCTCCTCATGCTCGTCGCGTTGCTTCTCATCGGGCCCGTGCATGGTACGTATGTCAGCTAAATCATGATATTGGTGAAACGTGCAAAGCACAGTACAGACAGACACACACGAGGTCGTTTGCATAAGCCCGCTGGATAGCTTTTTCAAAGCAGACGGCTAAAAACAACGTTTTAGTGATACTAAATAATCTAGGGACCCTTGAGCCTAAAGGAGGGTGTGGTTCGACGTCAAGTGTGTGGTTTTTGGCTGAGCGATTAGCGAAGCCCATTACTCCACTGACCCAAAAAGTTTCATTCTGTTTGTGTGTTTGTTTGTGTGTTTGTTTGTGTGTTTGTCTGTCTGTCCGCACGATAACTCGAGAATGAATTGAGATAGCAATCTGGGAATTTTAGGGTCGGTTTGTATCACAAAAAGACAGATCGAGTTCGAAGATGAGCATTCTAGCTCAAAACTTGACTTTTTAAAAAATCGAAAACCGCAGGTTGCAAAATGTATTTTTTTTCAAATATTTTTGTATGGGTTCCCAAGGGGTAACTCGTCACAGTATAGCCCTGTGGGCAAAAATTTCGTCCGTTTTGCTCCATCTTGTACCGTTTCGGCGCTATGGGGCATTTCTTGGCGAAAACAACGT
>NW_026267451.1:197270-197823 GCF_000697945.3 Frankliniella occidentalis
TTTGCTGGCGTCAGAAGTGGAGTCAAGGTTATTTCGATTGTGTTGAGTGAAGACATTCCGAGCTACATTGCCGGCCAACCCGTCCTCGTTGAGTACAAGGGACAGCCGCGCACGTGTCAGGTTTGTAACTCGAAGGAACATCTGCGTTCGAAGTGTCCGGAGAGGAAGGACCGCAAGCGCCAGGAAGAGAGAGACAGCAAGAGAGCGAAGACCCGAAGCCGCAGAAGTCGATTCGCAAGCCCACTTCGAGCCGCCGGAGCCACGCCACGCCGTCAGCGAGACCCCCCCCCCCCCTTCCCCCTGACGACGACGCCAGGCCGTCTGCCACTCGAGCGAGCGAAGCAGCCGACGCGCCGCAAGATCAACACCCGCCACCAGCTGACGTCATGCCACGGAAGAGTGAAGAGCCGATGCACACGAAGAGCTAGGAGATAGTCCGAGAGGCGTTGAGAGCAAGAAGCACGAGCAGGGAGAGACAGGCAAGTGGGAGTCCGGAGCAAAAAGGGGAGAAAAAAGAAAAGAGCGGTAAGCAGAAACAGAAGAAATGAGCTAT
>NW_026267451.1:197873-202327 GCF_000697945.3 Frankliniella occidentalis
GCACTACACCCTCTTTTGGGCTTAAGGGTCCGACAGACAAACAGAATGAAACTTTTCCGGTCAGTGGAGTAATGGGCTTCGCTAATCGCTCAGCCAACAATTCTGAGGACGGACCTACTTCATTTCTACCTCCAAGGCTCACAAATTATCAAAAATAAATACGAAATTAGTAAAACACGAAAATTCGGTAACTTGTGTTTTGCTCATGCGCAAGAGAATGCCGGGAATTTTTGCGGAAAAAACCGGGAACTTTACGGGAATATGTTTTCTGTGAGTAATCAGCTGCAGGGCGTGCGTCAAAATAATATCTGACAACTGCGTTACTGGGCGAACGACGTTAATAGGACCTGTTGTATGACCATTGGGCCGTTCCAAATTGGGAGGTGAGGTGGCAAATCGAACCAGCCAGATACCCTGAAAATTTGTAGTCTCCAACACGTCCCCTTCTAATAGAACAGACAAACACACAGACACGAGGTCGATTGCATAAGCCCGCTAGATAGCTTTAAACTCGCTGTCTTTTTGGCCCGCCCTTCCGCTGAAGAAAGGCGATCTACCGGGTTTACGCAAACGACCTCGTGTTTGTGTGTGTGTATGTCTGTTCCATTAGAAAGAGAAGTGTTACAGACTACAAATTTTCCCGGTATCTTATTAACCTTCTCACCTAGAAAAGGAAGCTACGGCAACCTAGCAGCCACCAGTTTGCACTGTTAAATCCCTGCGAAGTATTTTGCTCCTTTGTAACTACGAAGCATTTACCTCGCAACTACAAAGTGATGCTTTGCAATTACGAAGTAACACTTTGCAATTGCAAAGCCATGCTTTGCTGCGTTTGTATTGCTTCGCAATCGCAAAGCATCACTTTGTAATTGCAAAGTAAATGCTTCGTAGTTACAAAGGAGCAAAATACTTCACTGAAGGGCCAACATGAGCACGAAAAGTCCACATTTTACTCATTTCAGGTTTAGTAGCAGTAAATTCTACAAACTGAGACGAATCTTTCTGTGAAAACGGATTTAAAATATCTTAGAAACGGTGGAGATACAGAGCAGTACCAAACAGGGAAAGCAACGAAGCCAACAAAGAAACGAATGTCCTCATGTGAGGAAACCAAAACAACGAATGTCCATTCATTTGCAGATCAAAACAGCGAAAGTCCAGCCATGGGCTCACATCACAGCGTATGTCCACAAAATTATTGGACTTTCGCTCTTATGTTAGCTCACACATGGACATTCGTTGTTTTGTCGGACCAGACTTGGACAATCGCTTATTTGACAGCCCAATTCTAGACAGTTGTGTTTTTTCACCTCAGCTCTGCACTGTTTTTCAACGAATGTGACGTCACATTCGTTTCATTGTTAATAGTGTCACGTTCGTTTAAATGTTGTGTCATATTCGTTTAAACGTGAATCGGCCAAGCCTGGGCGCCATTAGAGCATCACCTCACCTGAAGTCACGTTTAAATTAATGTGACACAATATTCAAACGAATGTGACAAGTTTCACATTAAAACGAATGTGACGTCACATTCCTTGAATAACAGTGTGGAAGTGGACACACATTCTACTTCTGCAAATGTACTAGCCATTCAATATGTTCTATTAAAATACATTTGGGCCATCAATCTCTAAATTCACACTGTGTTTCTATTTTTGTTCTTTCATCATGGGCATTTTTAAGATAACTTACTTGACGGGCTACTTAAAAAACAGAATGGTTGTACTTTTTTCGAAGAAGTTTTTTCAACACAGGAATAACTCCAGCACCATATGTGCATAACAGCAAAAGAGTCATTGATATAGGTTAATGACAACATGACAACCACAGAAATGTCCACTCAGCTTAGAAAAAGAAAAATAGAAAATGAGTTCAGGACTGCCCAAAAAACTCTTTAAAGGCGCTGGCTGATGTGGTATTTAAACGTTGACTCTTTTTATATTTTAGTTGCTCAATATTTCGCATATTGCAGTAATTTACTGCAAATAACCGCTTTTGGCGTTGACGGGACGTGACAAGCTGTAGCACTGCAAATACTTTTGAGAGTGTTTTACTTTTTTCTTTTGTGGAGGGTGTTTAAGGCACAAGGCAGTACTGTTCTGTTTTGTTATAGGAAAAGTTAATAACTGCTCGAACAAATCGCTTAAACCGTACAATATATGGCTGAGAATTGTTCATACTTGATTGTCCCTGGTTATTTCTGGTTTCAATAAACCACCATAGATGATAATGTCATTCCGAGGAAATTTTTGGTTGAACAAGCACACCTCAAATATGTGCTAGTTAAAAAGAAGTAAGTTTACTTTTGTTATTTCCGTGGTATTTTTTCATTATTATTGAGAGCTTTCACATTATTTGTCCAAGTCAAAGAGTTAAAGTTTACATTTTAGTCGATAATACTAATGCAGATATGGAAAACAGTACATGGACATGTTCATACTAAATGGTTGTCTACAGTTTGGTCCTTTAAAAGAGCGAACGTCCATGTGTGCGCTACCAAAAAAGCAAAAGTCCAGCCAAGGGCTGACATAACAGCGAAAGTCCAAAAATCCTGTGGACATTCGCTGTTTTGTTAGCACCGACCCAGCCACTGAGGGAGACGGACGCCGGTGGCAGCTGCCGAGATGCGCTGCGCGCGCATCGTTTGAGTGTTTTGTGTTGTTTTTTTTTGTGGTGTCCAGAACAATGTCGGAAGGAGTGCGAACGCGTACTCTTACGCTCAACTTCGACTGGCGCGAAGGCGAGCTGCCGGACCCAATGGATCTACGTGATTTTGTCATAAAGGAACTGCGCCTGTGCACAGCAGATCTTCGCTGTGTGCAGTGCGACCGTGCCTGGGACTGCATCCACATCAAGGTCAACTCGAGTGAGGAGGGGGAGACGCCAGCGCGTGATGTTTGGGAAGAAAAGTTCAAGACTGCTGCGTGGAGGATGGATTGTGCGGATGGGTCCGAGCGGTCAGTGCTCATCACGACCAACGGCCGCAAGATCGAGCACATCACCATCGTCAACCCGCCGCTAGAAGTTGAAGACAAGGAAATCATCCGTGATCTCTCAAGGTACGGAGTGGTTATGGAACTAGAGGATTTAAGGGGAGACCCTACTGAAATCCTGATTTTCAAGGAAAAATGACCCAACCAAAAAGTGAACATATTTCCATGTTCTAGTGCTAAAAAAACGAAAATTAGGATTTTTTACCGATTTTTAGGAGGCAATTTAAACTACTTTTATGAATATTTTCAGTGAAAACATGGGTGTCTCTCTTAAGTTCCTTGCGACAAACTTTTGGACCTAGAAATCTGATCAGGTGCTTGTTTTGATCTATTACCTCTATAGAACAAAAGTTAGCATGAGTAAACATTTACAATAGTCTTGAAGACCATAAAAAAAAATCACAAATAGTACAAACTTCTAAAATTCAAAATTTTACTTATTTTCAGTATAAGGTCAGGATTTAAAAAAAAACTATGCATCTACAAAGTTTATTTTGTGCTAAGTTTGATAGAGTAAACACATACAAACATCAGAAGCCACTAGTCAACATCTTTAGCCAAATAACTTGTCGCAAGGGACGGATGAAAGAGCAGAAAATGGAGTTCTGAGAAAACGATGCTTAAAGTTAGGAAACTGATTTAGGTGATTACGCATAGGAAACAATGTTCAAAATTGCTTTAAATGCACAAAACTAAAAAAAAAATAGTTGTCCAAACAGATTTTAAATGATAAAAGCAAATATTTTTATTATCAGAGATAACAAAGTATGGTTAAATCACACCAAACTCTCTAAGTGAAACAACTAGGTTAAAATTATCAGTCAAACATAAAAATGTACGTGCAGGTTAGATCACACCAAACTTTTTGAAGTGAAATATCTGGTTAAAAATTATTAGTCAAACATAAAAATGCATGTGCAAAGCAGATCACAATTAAAATCACATTAAATCACATTAATTTCAATATCAATTTGAAAAAAGAAATCAGAACTTTCCCACCCCATAATCCTGTTGATCGGTTTTCTTAGATTTCTTCTTATTGAGTCTTTTCTTTGCTCTTTTAGCAGTAGCCTCCTTTTGACCTTCACTCTTTCTCTTCCTCCTGGTGTCTCTTCTTTCTGCAATCACTTCTGAAGCTTCTGTAACTTCACGCCCATCAACTTCAGCCAGTAGGGAATGTGTTGCACTGCAACCCATATTGAATTCTGAAACAGCCAGAGTAATAGACCACTCAAGCCTGTTTCTTGAGACAAAGCGGCCTTTTGGTTGTTTGGTCCAGATTACAGAGTGCAGACACTCATTCACATTTTGAGTACCCCCACTAAGACATCTCCCTAAAAGTTCTTTACTTGCCAGTCTTTGGTACACAGGCTTGATTTGCTTGTAAACAGTATCATTCAATTTTACATTCATTTCACTATGAGACTTTGGACGCACTTTCATAGCCTTGGCTTTATTAAA
>NW_026267451.1:206287-209448 GCF_000697945.3 Frankliniella occidentalis
CCTTTGTCATGCGATCTTGAAGTACCTGTAATGTAAATGAAATTAACAATGTACTAATGTGATTGCCAAATCAAAGGAAAATGAGGGGAAATAAATGTTTGAGAGAGAAGGGAATTTGTGGGACGAAGACATGACGGAGTATTGACGGGAAGGGGAGGTAAGGGACACCAACAAGCAGTATCGCCGGCTGCCCGCTGCAAGGCAGGGCAGCGGCACGGGGTAGCACTAGTGCGTATGGGACGCACGCTAAAGGCACTTCCAGTACGGGGTATTGCTGCTATCAGCACGATTTACCAAAAGGGATTTCCTTATTTGACAGGTTTTTGAAAGCTTTTTAGCTTTTATTTTACTCTCTAACATGTACAATTGCAACTATCTAATTGAATAATATTTCCTGGTTATCCTTGGTTATCCTTGGTTATCACTAGAATTCTTCAATCTGGAATGTTTTAAGTGTCTCCTGTAAGATAAGGGTTGGTGGACTTACGCGCTTATGTTGGCTCATCAGTGACTTCGCAGCTCTGCAAAGTGAATGCTTTGTAGGAATTTAACAGTGTGGTCAGTTATGTGAGCTACGCTATCAGTTACTCATCTAAATATTTTATATTATGTTGTAGGTGAAACCACAGTTGCCTATTTATTTGTTCGAAGAAAGTGGAACTGGGACGAATTGGAATTTAGCATTTTCTCCACGTACTGTGTTGTCCTGAACTTAATTGGTAAGTGACCTTGATTTAAAACGAAACCATTTGCAAAAAACAGTTTTTCCGAGTGTGTCGTACAATAACCGTGCAACATTGTAAACGTAAGAGCATTGCGTTTTAACTTTATCGTCGAGTAAAACCGACGCATTCTTGATTACAATGCCCTATCTACGGGGATTCGTCTTTAAAATGTCCAATTTACAAAGGGACGTTTACACACACAGTGTTCTATCTGCATTGGATTTCTTAAGTAGCCGAAACTTTTGACATTTTCTTAAAAATTATGTGGACCCGAAACTAGTGTCGTTCTTTAGTACTCTACCTTGACAACCGCATTTGTTCAGTTTCAAGATTAAGTCCTGTTTCAGAGGAAATTCCAGAATATCTAAATGGTTTTTAAACGCCATGTTCGCTTATGCACCATCCTCTGTTTCCACGAAAATTATGGAAAATGCTTAATTGATCTAACGACATATCTTCGGAACTAAACACAAAATTTTAAAAATTATTTTTCACAAAGAAATTTGCATCGACTGTTATGGTAAATTACGGAACCGTTTTACAGTATCCGTAACTATAACAAGCAGGCCCGCCCTTCCGCCAAACGGAGTTGCCAGCTCCACTTCGCTGCGCCGGCAACTCCGTTCGGCAGGGGCCGGGCCTGCTTGGCCTGCCGGCGGCGATGGTCGGGCCTTCGGCCCGACCATTTCAGTCTCGCGATTTACTGAAGGGCATAATCAAATAAATTATGTGACCGGTAAATCTCTTTGCATATTTGAGTAAACTTAAGCGTCTTGCGGGGGGCCTGCGGCCCTAGAAATTTTTCCTTTGGACATGACAAGAGACTGTAACGGGGCAACACCGTGACTACACCCCACCCTTCTGCTTTGCCCAAGGATTAAATAAGGTGAACCAGCGCAGTTTTTAGGTTGTACATTGTTTGTCAAACAGTCCTAAAACTTGACTTTTTGCCAAATTTTTCAATATATCCACCTCTAGGGCCGAAACAGTGAAAGATACGGCAAATCTGATGGTAGTGTCTGATTCAGAATGTGTTGTTTTGGGGGGGTACTTCCTCTGACATTTTACGATTGGACGCCTCCTTGTACGTCTTTATGAGCAACGCGGTCATTTTCGCCGTATTTCGTCGAAATAAGCACTCTAGCGCCCAAACGGTGCAAGATAGGGTCAAACGGACGAAATTTTCGCCCAAAGGGCTCTACTTTCACGAGTTACCCCTTAGGAGACCATAAAAAAATATTTGATTTTCTACTTTTTGGACTAACCCCTATTTATTCGTTACCCCCTTTCACCCCCTTAGGGGTGGTTGCCAGGATTTGCACCAGGCGTTTCGTTGTCCAGGAGTGACCCCTAAGATACCCTGAAATTTGCAGACCTCTAGCTCATCTCCTTCCTCTTACACGGACGACGGACAGACAGACAGACAGACAGACAGACAGACGGACGGACACGAGAGCGGTTGCATAAGCCCGCTTTAATGCTTTTTTAAAAGCAGAAGGGCGGGCTAAAAACCGCGTAAAAATTCATTTTTGAAGATTGAAGTAACTGTCTCATGTAGTCCTTAAGCGTTTTCTCTTGATTGCATTTTTCAGGAACTTTAGTAACCGTCGGGCTTTTCAGCGCCGTGCTGAAGTTCCATGACAGTGCTATTGGAATGATAGCGTGCGCTTCGAAAATCTCAGCAGCACTTCTCTATGCGTTTTCCACATCAGTACCAATGGTATGCTTTGGTAAGTTCTTACGGCTCTTGGTTTTCGCTTTGATTTTGTCCTCCTAAGTTAGATATTTTTCTTTCACCGTCCCCCTCTGCCTTTCTGCTTTTAAAAGCCCCGGAGCACACTTGCCCAAGCCACTTGATTTGCTTTCTTGATGCAATTTTACATGTCGACCGATGAAGGAACTTCTGCAAACAGCTGCTCTCTACAAACATACGTCTGAAATGCCATCAAGCGCACAAGTGGTTACCATAGGGCTCCGTAAACAGTTTCACTGGCACGCATGGTTTCACTTCAGCAGAGGCGTATATAGAAGATAACAAAGAGGCATGGATTTAATCCCATTAGAAATTTCCGAAAGACGTTGGAAAAGCTATTTGCCATGTTCTCGATGGGATCGCACGGAAAAAAGAGAATCAGCTAAATAAGCTAATGCATTCGCTGATATGGCCTTAGATTAGAATATTAGCTTTTCTAGCTAATTCCCATCGGCTAAGAAAGCTAAAATATTACGACGCGTCCTAAGAACAAAGTCTGATCTTTTCGCGCGCCCGTCAACAAAGTCCGATCTTTTCGCGCGCCCGTCAAACAGACAGTCTAGAAAAAGTAATGACTGATATGTGATCCTAAGAGATTGAAGAATAGCTGAGACCAAAAATGTTAAGCAAAGATACAGAAACAGAATTGTCACAAAGCTCCAAACGTCCGCCTCCCGAGCGCG
>NW_026267451.1:209498-210312 GCF_000697945.3 Frankliniella occidentalis
ATTTTATTTGCTAACTAAAAGAAGCTAAAAAAAATACCCTTACCTGTAGTAGTTAGTTAGTTTATCAATTTTGTTGTCAGTGAGAGCACCCTCTGCACGCCCACCCAATGTAATTTTCTGGGCTTTGCATTGCTTGACTTTTTCTCTTAGAGCAGTACCCATCCTTTTTGCTACGTGATTTACACATTCCTCTTTTTCCAACTGAATACCGGGATATATATCGAGTGACTGCAGGTGCTGAAAAGTTTTGGCATCTCCGTCTGATAACATAACTGTGTATCGCATGTTTCCCTCTTGAATGGACCTTTGGAACATTCTCTCTGCACCAATCATTTCCATTGACCCAGAAGAACCTTCAAAATTTTTCTATAAAAAGAAGTAAAATACAAAATGTTACAGATTGATTTAGATTATAAATTCAAAATATGTGTCTGAATAATCTGATTACTTACTTGGCATTCACTAGTTTCTCAGTGATTTTCTTTCCACTCAATATATTCAGGCGAATCTTCTCCCAGATTTGAAGCCTGCATCTGACACATGTGACAGTACTTAGACATGATTTCAAAATCAACTACTAAGCCAGTGAGAACATCCACTGCAGCAACTAGGCCATTTGATGAGGCATGCCCTCGCATTTGCCAGGATCCATCAATAGAAATGCAGATGTCAAGAACGTCGTTTTCTTGGATAGATGCATCTGCCACCATGTGAGCTTCTCTAACAGCCTTCCGTGATCTATCTAGCATTTCTTTCTTGTGGTCAGCACTAGTAGACAACAAGCGTTTCAGGTGATTTTCCCATGACTTGGGTG
>NW_026267451.1:210362-219332 GCF_000697945.3 Frankliniella occidentalis
ACAGATCGGACTTTGTTGAGCGTCACACAAACAGATCGGACTTTGTTGTCGTGTGCACGAAAAGATCGGACTTTGTTGACGGGAGCGCAATTAGATCAGACTTTGTCCTTAGGACGCGTCGATAAGCTTTCACAGCTAGTTGCTTTATTTTGTAGACAACTGTCATGGCTAATTTATTAGCTCTCCTATCTAAGAATTAGCTAGGAGAGCTAATATCCTGATCTAGGGCCATATTGGCGAATGCATTTGCTCATTTAGCTAATTCTTTTTTTTCCGAGCAGGATAGAGAATGACGAGTCGCGTGTGTTCTTGCCCTCAACTAGTTTATTGTCAGTTTAACAGCTGTTTATAAGAGCGGAAACAGGTAACAGATGACGTGTTACCAACGTGTGCATGTGATACTAGTATATTACGTGACACTAATGAGCAGTGATGGGCATGAACCTAAGATTTAATCCAAAGCAGGGTTGCCACGCGTCAGAATAATCAGGATAATCAGGTAATCAGATAATCTGGGTTTTTAAAAGTTGTCAGGATAATCAGGATAATGTCAGAATTTTGGAGTAAAAGTGTCAGGAGAAATAGTTAGTACAGGTTATCGTCATGATGCTTAGCGCTTCTTCGGCCAGCGGCGTGGCACTGTGGTAGTGCGCCACTCTGATATATTTTCCCTAAAAGAGAAACAGAAGAAATGAGCTATGCCTTTGTCATGCGATCTTGAAGTACCTGTAATGTAAATGAAATTAACAATGTACTAATGTGATTGCCAAATCAAAGGAAAATGAGGGGAAATAAATGTTTGAGAGAGAAGGGAATTTGTGGGACGAAGACATGACGGAGTATTGACGGGAAGGGGAGGTAAGGGACACCAACAAGCAGTATCGCCGGCTGCCCGCTGCAAGGCAGGGCAGCGGCACGGGGTAGCACTAGTGCGTCTGGGACGCACGCTAAAGGCACTTCCAGTACGGGGTATTGCTGCTATCAGCACGATTTACCAAAAGGGATTTCCTTATTTGACAGGTTTTTGAAAGCTTTTTAGCTTTTATTTTACTCTCTAACATGTACAATTGCAACTATCTAATTGAATAATATTTCCTGGTTATCCTTGGTTATCCTTGGTTATCACTAGAATTCTTCAATCTGGAATGTTTTAAGTGTCTCCTGTAAGATAAGGGTTGGTGGACTTACGCGCTTATGTTGGCTCATCAGTGACTTCGCAGCTCTGCAAAGTGAATGCTTTGTAGGAATTTAACAGTGTGGTCAGTTATGTGAGCTACGCTATCAGTTACTCATCTAAATATTTTATATTATGTTGTAGGTGAAACCACAGTTGCCTATTTATTTGTTCGAAGAAAGTGGAACTGGGACGAATTGGAATTTAGCATTTTCTCCACGTACTGTGTTGTCCTGAACTTAATTGGTAAGTGACCTTGATTTAAAACGAAACCATTTGCAAAAAACAGTTTTTCCGAGTGTGTCGTACAATAACCGTGCAACATTGTAAACGTAAGAGCATTGCGTTTTAACTTTATCGTCGAGTAAAACCGACGCATTCTTGATTACAATGCCCTATCTACGGGGATTCGTCTTTAAAATGTCCAATTTACAAAGGGACGTTTACACACACAGTGTTCTATCTGCATTGGATTTCTTAAGTAGCCGAAACTTTTGACATTTTCTTAAAAATTATGTGGACCCGAAACTAGTGTCGTTCTTTAGTACTCTACCTTGACAACCGCATTTGTTCAGTTTCAAGATTAAGTCCTGTTTCAGAGGAAATTCCAGAATATCTAAATGGTTTTTAAACGCCATGTTCGCTTATGCACCATCCTCTGTTTCCACGAAAATTATGGAAAATGCTTAATTGATCTAACGACATATCTTCGGAACTAAACACAAAATTTTAAAAATTATTTTTCACAAAGAAATTTGCATCGACTGTTATGGTAAATTACGGAACCGTTTTACAGTATCCGTAACTATAACAAGCAGGCCCGCCCTTCCGCCAAACGGAGTTGCCAGCTCCACTTCGCTGCGCCGGCAACTCCGTTCGGCAGGGGCCGGGCCTGCTTGGCCTGCCGGCGGCGATGGTCGGGCCTTCGGCCCGACCATTTCAGTCTCGCGATTTACTGAAGGGCATAATCAAATAAATTATGTGACCGGTAAATCTCTTTGCATATTTGAGTAAACTTAAGCGTCTTGCGGGGGGCCTGCGGCCCTAGAAATTTTTCCTTTGGACATGACAAGAGACTGTAACGGGGCAACACCGTGACTACACCCCACCCTTCTGCTTTGCCCAAGGATTAAATAAGGTGAACCAGCGCAGTTTTTAGGTTGTACATTGTTTGTCAAACAGTCCTAAAACTTGACTTTTTGCCAAATTTTTCAATATATCCACCTCTAGGGCCGAAACAGTGAAAGATACGGCAAATCTGATGGTAGTGTCTGATTCAGAATGTGTTGTTTTGGGGGGGTACTTCCTCTGACATTTTACGATTGGACGCCTCCTTGTACGTCTTTATGAGCAACGCGGTCATTTTCGCCGTATTTCGTCGAAATAAGCACTCTAGCGCCCAAACGGTGCAAGATAGGGTCAAACGGACGAAATTTTCGCCCAAAGGGCTCTACTTTCACGAGTTACCCCTTAGGAGACCATAAAAAAATATTTGATTTTCTACTTTTTGGACTAACCCCTATTTATTCGTTACCCCCTTTCACCCCCTTAGGGGTGGTTGCCAGGATTTGCACCAGGCGTTTCGTTGTCCAGGAGTGACCCCTAAGATACCCTGAAATTTGCAGACCTCTAGCTCATCTCCTTCCTCTTACACGGACGACGGACAGACAGACAGACAGACAGACAGACAGACGGACGGACACGAGAGCGGTTGCATAAGCCCGCTTTAATGCTTTTTTAAAAGCAGAAGGGCGGGCTAAAAACCGCGTAAAAATTCATTTTTGAAGATTGAAGTAACTGTCTCATGTAGTCCTTAAGCGTTTTCTCTTGATTGCATTTTTCAGGAACTTTAGTAACCGTCGGGCTTTTCAGCGCCGTGCTGAAGTTCCATGACAGTGCTATTGGAATGATAGCGTGCGCTTCGAAAATCTCAGCAGCACTTCTCTATGCGTTTTCCACATCAGTACCAATGGTATGCTTTGGTAAGTTCTTACGGCTCTTGGTTTTCGCTTTGATTTTGTCCTCCTAAGTTAGATATTTTTCTTTCACCGTCCCCCTCTGCCTTTCTGCTTTTAAAAGCCCCGGAGCACACTTGCCCAAGCCACTTGATTTGCTTTCTTGATGCAATTTTACATGTCGACCGATGAAGGAACTTCTGCAAACAGCTGCTCTCTACAAACATACGTCTGAAATGCCATCAAGCGCACAAGTGGTTACCATAGGGCTCCGTAAACAGTTTCACTGGCACGCATGGTTTCACTTCAGCAGAGGCGTATATAGAAGATAACAAAGAGGCATGGATTTAATCCCATTAGAAATTTCCGAAAGACGTTGGAAAAGCTATTTGCCATGTTCTCGATGGGATCGCACGGAAAAAAGAGAATCAGCTAAATAAGCTAATGCATTCGCTGATATGGCCTTAGATTAGAATATTAGCTTTTCTAGCTAATTCCCATCGGCTAAGAAAGCTAAAATATTACGACGCGTCCTAAGAACAAAGTCTGATCTTTTCGCGCGCCCGTCAACAAAGTCCGATCTTTTCGCGCGCCCGTCAAACAGACAGTCTAGAAAAAGTAATGACTGATATGTGATCCTAAGAGATTGAAGAATAGCTGAGACCAAAAATGTTAAGCAAAGATACAGAAACAGAATTGTCACAAAGCTCCAAACGTCCGCCTCCCGAGCGCGTCCGAACACAGATCGGACTTTGTTGAGCGTCACACAAACAGATCGGACTTTGTTGTCGTGTGCACGAAAAGATCGGACTTTGTTGACGGGAGCGCAATTAGATCAGACTTTGTCCTTAGGACGCGTCGATAAGCTTTCACAGCTAGTTGCTTTATTTTGTAGACAACTGTCATGGCTAATTTATTAGCTCTCCTATCTAAGAATTAGCTAGGAGAGCTAATATCCTGATCTAGGGCCATATTGGCGAATGCATTTGCTCATTTAGCTAATTCTTTTTTTTCCGAGCAGGATAGAGAATGACGAGTCGCGTGTGTTCTTGCCCTCAACTAGTTTATTGTCAGTTTAACAGCTGTTTATAAGAGCGGAAACAGGTAACAGATGACGTGTTACCAACGTGTGCATGTGATACTAGTATATTACGTGACACTAATGAGCACTGATGGGCATAAACCTAAGATTTAATCCAAAGCAGGGTTGCCACGCGTTAGAATAATCAGGATAATCAGGTAATCAGAAAATCTGGGTTTTTAAAAGTTGTCAGGATAGTCAGGATAATGTCAGAATTTTGGAGTAAAAGCGTCAGGAGAAGTAGTTAGTACAGGTTATCGTCATGATGCTTAGCGCTTCTTCGGCCAGCGGCGTGGCACTGTGGTAGTGCGCCACTCTGATATATTTTCCCTAAAAGAAATGCAAAAATGCACCTTAGCGATTGCCTTCGCAGATCAGGAAGTACTATTTTCCGAATTAACTTGTCTAATATCGGATTTTAAATTGAATTTCGTCCAGGATAGACCTTTTATCCAAACGATGCGGGAACGCCGCGCCGCACGCTAATAGTTTCCAGCGACAAACTCTTAAGGGGGCAGACCTGTGAAACGCAAGGGTTTGGGAAAATAGGAACTACAAGAAAACGAAGACCCGTAGCGCTTTCAACGAACAAAATTTAGAAAGAGCAAGGATTAAACTACGTTTTGATGTATACAACGTCTGCCTCCTTCTCCGGGAACATGCTCTTCTTTGTCTGTACGTGGAGGGTTACGGGCCTTTACCGTGTGCAGTATTGCAAAATTGGACCTACGGCAACGACAAAAATGCTCATCTACTCTTAAAAAATGTAGCTTTCGTTTGACGAGAGCGATTTTGAATTTTTTGTTTTTAAGTGTGTGAAAAAAATTCCGACTCCCCAAGCAACAGTCCGGAAAAGCGAGGCTCTGATGCTACACGGAAAAAAAAGGGTTGGTCGTGGTGACCAGATTGTCCTGGTTGAGACAGAATTGGTTGTAGGCATCGAACCGCTTGGTTGTGGCAGCCGGCTGGGTTCCCTCTCGTGTTACAACTCGCTTCGTAGGGTGTGCTCGGTCACTACAATCAAACTCCACCCTACATTCTGGCTTGGCTGTGCCCATGCAAGTGGCTTGCTCGTGGTAACTACCCGGCGCCGTTTACCTAGGTCGACGATCACTACAGGGACGTGCGAGAGAAAAGGGGTTGCCCACTATGCCTTGTCGCCACCTAGCGGCAGAAATCAGAATCACGTGCAGCGTGGCACTCCTTTCGCAACCCGGAATGATTATTTCCTTAATTTCATTTCACCCACGACTATTTTACGCGAATAACTCCTTCCTACGGCAAGATAACAACCATTTGAAATTATATTTCGATTATTGAAAACCATTATTTAATTATTTGCAAAGATACGCTTAAATTTCTGTTACCTCGCGGTGAGGCCTTCGGTCGCCTCCATTGGTGGGTATCCCGAGTAACATATCCACGGTACTCTGAAAAAGGGTCTGACAAATAATCGTCTAGGGGCGATTGTTGAGACTTGCCTATTTTTGACATGTGCCAGATCTCAGTGGATCGCAGAATCTTGATTTCAAACTTCAATATTAATTTCTAGTCAAAAATCAGACAAAACAAGTGACGCCCGTTTAGTATGTCCTTCAAGACGACAAATCGATCACGGCGATCAACTTTTTAGCTGCAGCCACGAGGTGTAAAACAGACCTACTCCCTGCAACCAAGTAAAGTTCGATTCCTGCTATTAGCGGTTCTGATCGCCACGATCAACCCGTCGGTTGTCGCAACTAACCTGCTGCAGCTATTCCGCGTGGTTGTCCAGTCAGAAAGTCGATACTGCTGGTATCTATCGAGAGAAATGGTCGTGGCGATCGACTTTCGGTTGCCGCAACCAACAATTTTTTTCCGTGTAATCGAGGCTGATAATGAACAACCCGACGCGTCCTAAGAACAAAGTATGATCTGTTTGCGTCAACAAAGTCCGATCTTTTCGCGCGCCCGTCAACAAAGTCCGATCTTTTTGCGCGCCCGTCAACAAAGTCCGATCTGGTCTTGGTCGCGCTCGGGAGGCAGACGTTTGGAGCTTTGTGACAATTCTGTTTCTGTATCTTTGCTCTACATTTTCGGTCTCAGCTATTCTTCAATCTCTTAGGATCACATAGCACTCATTACTTTTTCTATACTGTCAATATTAGAGGAGATGGAAATAAACTAAACCAGCGATGCAGAGCGCGGACCAAAACAGATCGGACTTTGTTGACGGGCGCGCAAACAGATCAGACTTTGTTCTTAGGACGCGTCGAACCCTCTGATTACTTTAATGTCTTTTTTGTTCGAACAGCACCAATCTTGGACATGATGAGCGGTACGTCCTTCATAACCATGCGTGCCCTTGCTTCTAAGCTTGTCGCAAACGATGAGCTAGGTAAGATACTAATGCTTTACCAACACTTATCTACTTCGTGTTGGGGCGAACGAGGGTTGTCGGCGATGAAGTGTAATTTAGACTAGGTACGACTTATCTCTAAAAAAAGATGTAAAAAATAATGCATCCCATTGCATGCGTTAAATTCAGTGTGCAAACCATGCATGGGGATCGTACCCATACTACGTGACCGATTTTCTGGGATTTTTGACCCCCCCCTCCCCCCTCGTGACATGTGGTAGTATTTGGCTGGACCCCCCCCCCCCCCCCCCCGAAAATCACGTAGTATTCCAAAAACTGCTGTTTTAACCTCATTTCAACAAATTTGGTGAAGTCAGTCATTTTAGCATCGGCCAACCGTACAAGGTGGAAAAGAATAACATTGCATTCTAAGTATGTGCACTCTCTTTATTATTTCAAACGAAAAATAACACTGAAATCCGTTTTGTGATACTTTTACTGATTTTTTGCGATAACTGGTGTTTTGCGATTCCCACGCTGCAGGGGCTGATAACCCCCAAAAATGTGATAAAAGTATCACACAATTCTGATGAAATTATCACAAAAACTGTAATAAAAAGTTAGTGATTGATTTTTGTGATGATTTTATCACAATACAATGTGATACTTTTATCACATTTTATGGGGTTATCAGCCCCTGCAGCGTGGGAATCGCAAAACACCAGTTATCGCATGGTTTTGTGGTAAAGTGTCGCAAAACCAGACTCAGTGAAAAGCTTTGAGTGATGAATTAGATGACTCAGTTAAAGAAACGCACGAAATTTATCGTAAAATCTCGTTTTGAAAATACTACGTGACTTCGGCCGAACCCCCTCCTACCCCCCCGTGACCGATCGCAGTATTTTGCCAAACCCCTCCCCCCCCTTAGAGCGGTCACGTAGTATGGGTACGATCCCATATAACGCATGCAATGCATGCTGTTGGGTTTTCATGGCAAATGGCTTTCTGCTTTTATTTGAGGTTAGGGTTGTCCACGTTTAAATTAAATAACTCCCGAAGCTAGAGACATAAAAGTACCGTGTAAGAAATTTCCGGCGTTGACAACCGAAACGAATAATTGGTTTAACGCTCATAGTGTTATATAACCTCTACTGTGAGATATAAGAACCCAAAGTCGCGAGGTGGGAAAAGTAGTTAGCCGTTTGTCTGCACAGCTCAAAAAGATAGTCGTTTGCCTGCCACGCCCAGAAAGATAGCAACTTGTACGTAGGAAGGGTCGAAATGAGGGGTAATTATGAAGTAAGATCCCACTTCAAATCTGGGCACTGAAGCTCAAACGGTTGAAAAGATATAAATTCCTAAACATTTTGATGCAAAAACAGCGTCTTTGAGAGGGGGTATGAGTACAACTCTATGAATCTTTACAGTAGAGTCAAAACTGACAGCACCATTGGAAAGAGAATTAAAAACTGATTCAAGACCACCTTAAGCAAAAAGTTGGATTTCTAATTCCTACCCTTCAATGAGAGATATTTAAAAAATTTAGCAGAATATCGTTACTCTGATAACAAAAATAGATAGTATTCAAATCATACTTAACTTGGTTTGCAACTTACTCTAAGGTCCCATAACGTTCTCTAATATTTACAGAGAAGTGATATTCAACTAGTGTAAAACCATTTTTTTTTTTTTACTTCTTTCTCTATGTTAGTTAACGAATGGGAAAGAATATTTTTCCAAAGTTTGAATATCACCTTGGTTTAACAGTGTGACTGTGAACCAAGGCACTTTACAAACTGTCACGTCAATCTTCCATGCTGGAATTGATTTTACTACCTTTTACTTTATCCCATTAAGGCAAGGTGAACTCCCTGTTCGGTGTTGGTGAGGCACTTATGCCTGTCGTTTGCGGTCCTTTGTACTCCAAGGTGTATCAAATGACGGTCGACACCTTGCCTGGCACGTTTCTTCTATTGAGTGCCGGTATAACCTTGCCGGTATTCGGTATCTTCGGGTGAGAATTGTTTCATTTTGATATTGATACTAGAATTTGTTTCTGATTTTAGTTTAGCCTTTTCACTGTGAAAAATATCGTCATAAATCTACAAAAAAATTAAACTCGAATTATAATTTGAGTTGTAAATTAACGAGAGCACATTTTGTACTGGCCAATGCATTTTAAGTCGATATGTATTTTTACGATTGCAAATTGTAATTTTACAACTTGTGTCAAGCAAAATTTTCCTGTAAACCTACCTACTATTTTTCACAGTGTTCCGACTTGCGAACAATATTCTTTTCGGCACTACTTTTAATTTTGTTGCAGATGGTACTACTACGCAGCATCAAGAGAGAACAGGTTATCTGTGGGCAGGGTCCACTGACGATACAAAAGCTTCTACCTGACAGTAAAATATTTATA
>NW_026267451.1:223624-224560 GCF_000697945.3 Frankliniella occidentalis
GGGGAACAACATATCAAAAGATGGCGGGACACTTTTTCGGAAAGTCTTGGCCACTTACGCCCTGGGCCGACTTTGGAGGGCGGGACATTTTAATCCTTGCTAGAACAAAATCCCATATTCTCCCGAGGTGTTCCCGGACGGCTTAGCTACCACCTAGCTTGGTCGCCGGATTTTGTTCCACCAAGGTTACGAAGCTGCAGCCCTCTGAAAACGGCTTAGAGCGCGAAAAGTCTTGGCCACTTACGCTCTGAGCCGACTTTGGAGAGCGGGACATTTTTATCCTTGCTGGAACAAAATTCCATATTTTCCCGAGGTGTTCCCGGACGGCTTGGCTACCATCCAGCGTGATCGCCGGATTTTGTTCCACCAAGGTTACGGAGCTGCAGCCCTCTGAAAACGGCTTAGAGCGCGAAAAGTCGTGGCCACTTACGCTCTGAGCCGACTTTGGAGAGCGGGACATTTTTATCCTTGCTGGAACAAAATTCCATATTTTCCCGAGGTGTTCCCGGGCGGCTTAGCTACCATCTAGCGTGGTCGCCGGATTTTGTTCACCCAGTCTGGACGTGGCTGGACGGACGTGGGTCAGTGTCAGTAGAGGGAAGTCAGGGAAGTCCTCTCAGGAGGTACTGGCGAAATCACCACAATGGACGCTCAACAGGTGCTGTTTGGAGCCATGAATGTCAATGAGCTGAAGGAAGAATTAAAGAAGCGGGGAGCGTCCAGGCAGGGAAAGAAGGGTGCTTTGCTCGATCGGTGAGTGATGCAGTGAGCCGAGCCTACCTGTGTGTGTGTGTGGGTGTGTTTGTTTACATTTCGAGTCTGCCAAGCACGGTGTGACGAGACCCTAATATCGCACTACTTCTCTCCATCCACAGTTTGATTTACTACCACCGCAACTCGGATTTTGTCAGAAACCCCCCGAATGCATTAGCTGAT
>NW_026267451.1:224610-226316 GCF_000697945.3 Frankliniella occidentalis
TAGCCGGCTCTTCTGTTTCGAAACAGCTCGAAAACAACTAAAAAACAGCATACTCATATCCATATGCTTATTTATTGAGCTTATATCGACGCGTCTTAACAACAATGTTCTATCTGCAGCGTGCGGATTACACAATGTTCTATCTGAAGAGTGCCGAATACACAATGTTCTATCTGCAGCGTACGGATCACACAATGTTCTATCTGCAAAACGCGGGCTTCGGGACACCTCCAAAGCAATGCTTATTACTCCGTAACAGCTCGTTCAACTTCACTTTTTGCAGTCAATAATTAAACATTGGAACTTTACAATTCTTTCCGTGTGCTCAGATTTGCCTTAATGTCTTCCAGTTACTTGCAAACCACACAAAGGTGAAGGGCGGCGCCGAACCCCGTTTTGCAGATAGAACATTGTGTAATCCGCACTCTGCAGATAGAACATTGTTTATTCAGCACTCTGCAGATAGAACATTGTGTAATCCGCACGCTGCAGATAGAACATTGTTGTTAGGACGCGTCGATATGCAAGCAAGTCAAATACAGATACATGTTACACATATAATACTGTATTATTGGGGGTTACGGGAGAGCCAAGATCATGTGAAGAGCAGAACTCATGAGTGGTAAATGGCGACGAGTCAAAGGCTCGCGCCTCTATTTATTCAGTGTTTGGCATAACAAGAAGAAGAACAAGGCGATCGTAAAACAATTAAATGGTTCAGGGGTCTGAGTGTAGGTGTCGCCTCCATAGTGATCACTAGTGGCCGTGACTGAGGGTATTCTGCTGCAAACTAGTTAGGTTAATGTTACCATCATACTACACTACTCCCTTCTTTTAGAACCCTTCCCTAAAAATGCTCAGAAAATTTAACAATCACAAGAGCTTTGCCTTGAACTTCATACAATACACTTGGACGTTAATGTACAAATTGATTGAACTGACTTTACTTTTAAACATTGTTGATTAATAAATGAACAAATTCTAAATAATTTCAACTTAATTAAACCTGTGGACTTCCACTTTGCCAAACCTACGGCTTATAGACTATTCTGGCGGGAGCGCGGAGAAGACTCCACGGAAGAACAAAAGGGATCGCTATTGGCCGAGCGGCGTCCCCCTCCACTTCGGGAAGATGGTGGGGGACGCCGCTCGGCGAATCACGGGCCCTTTTGTTCTTCCGCGGAGTCTTCTCCGCGCTCCCGCCGGAATAGTCTATTCAAACCTACTAGTCTGGCTCGGTGTGCAAACAAAAAGAAATTGACTTCCCTCCTAGCATGTAGCAATGCATTAGTATGATTCCTTGCCGGACCACTATCAACTTGCTATCAATAGTAGTTAAAAAACCATTCAGGAGATCAACCACGAAGTTCCATGCCTGTAAAATTCAAATTAATCGTGATGTGAACTTGCTGTGGGAGAAAGGTGTACCAGTGTACCTAAAACACACAAATAATTTTGGAACAGTATTTGGTGAACACTTAAACCTTCGCCTTGGGCTGTAATTAATTGGCCCTAGGCCCCTTTAAAAATGAATCGAGTGCGTTGCGAGTGCGCTGCGAGAGCGCGGTAAGGGCAAGGCGAGGGCGTGGCGAGTGCGCGGACGAGTGCAAAGCAGGTGCGACGTGAGTGCAATGCGAGTGCGCAGCCGAGTGCAACGCGAGTGCGACGCGGGCGCACCGGGCAAGTGCAGCCCAAGGGCAGCCCGA
>NW_026267451.1:226366-226940 GCF_000697945.3 Frankliniella occidentalis
GGGGGGTTATCTGATTGTCCGTTTTGGACCCCTGTCGACGATTCATACAAGGACATTAATTCTAACACCACTCTCCCGCCCATAGGGCAGAGCCACATTGTTGCCTGGTGTTCGAAGTAAGTTTTAGGGTTTTTTAAAGGAAAAATTCTTTTAAGTATTGTTGTGATGTGAGAATGTGTGTGTGTTTGTTGTAAGACTACGAGTTGTGTTTGGCGCGCCATCCGCGGCGCGGAGGCAGTTTTCAATAAAACCCTGTAGTGTGCCAGTTAACCCTGCTCTTTCTCTT
Source organism: Frankliniella occidentalis (assembly GCF_000697945.3). NCBI lineage: Eukaryota > Metazoa > Arthropoda > Insecta > Thysanoptera > Thripidae > Frankliniella > Frankliniella occidentalis. Next base: position 226,653 of record NW_026267451.1, read on the forward strand.
AGCCTCCTTACCCATTACCGCGCAATATAACAGTGGTGGCAGCGGTTAAAGGGAGGAGGAGGAGTAGTGCCGCTGGCCGTGGGCTGCCGGAGGCGAAAAGGGACGCCATTGCCGCCATTGCTGCCTCGTACATTTTACCTAGATTTTTCGAGTATTTAGTGACTAGGAGTGTGTGTAGGGAGTGGTGTGCGCCTTTTCAGTGCTGCTCTTTGTTCGGGGCTGCTTCGTGGCGGATCGGCAAGTCTTTTCTTGGTCTCGAGCCGAGCCGCCCTTGCCTTTTCCCGCGCT
>NW_026267451.1:226990-227288 GCF_000697945.3 Frankliniella occidentalis
TTGATTTTTTTTAAATCCAATTTTTGAGCTAGAATGCTCTACTGCGAACTTGATCTGTCTTTTTATGATACAAAACGACCCTGAAAATCCCAGGTTGCTAGCTCAATTCGTTTTCGAGTTATCGTGATGACAGACAGACACACAGACAGACACACAGACAGACAGACAGACGCGAAACTTTTTGATCATAACTGGAGTAATAGGCTTCGCTATCGCTCAGCCAAAAAGTAAAAATATTTCTGTTTTGGCCAGTTTGGTAAGAAAAACTCCCTTTTGTAAGTAAACAGGACAAAATTTT
>NW_026267451.1:227338-227686 GCF_000697945.3 Frankliniella occidentalis
CGGGGCTGCTTCGTGGCGGATCGGCAAGTCTTTTCTTGGTCTCGAGCCGAGCCGCCCTTGCCTTTTCCCGCGCTGCCGCCGGGCAGGACGCCACGTCTTGTCTTACGGTTTTCCTTGGTGTTTTAGGAGTGAAGTTGCAATCTCGACTAAAAGTCGAGCTCGCACTTCCTCTCAAGGCTTCAACGGTCCCTTTGACTCCAAGTTAAGCTTGCCGTTGGGCCCCCAAGGGAGCTCATCAGTTGTGTCGCGCTGGCAGGGAGGAGGAGGGGAGTCGCAACGGCCTAGGCTGGGCGCGCCCTATGCTGGCACGGACTGGCTACCCCCTCTACCTCGCCCGTGCGGCTCGGC
>NW_026267451.1:228900-229446 GCF_000697945.3 Frankliniella occidentalis
TTTAGCTGTGAAAAGACTGCGGTTTTGGGTACACAACTTCTTATTTTCGTTTTTTATAACACTTCAAGCAATTTTTGCACCCACGGGGGTCCCTGTGAAGAAGTAGGTAGGTAACCTTCAAACCAAAGAATGTAATTTTTCAGAAGTTTTACAGATTTTTTCGTAATTTTTCGTTTTGTTTTGGGAAAATTTCATAGGATTACCATCAAATACAATAATTCTCAACATTTTCGTATAGTCTGTGTTTATTTCAGTCTGAGCGACAACCGTAAACACCGCCAATACTGTAAGTAATTCTGAAACTTTGGTTCTGCGAATAGAACAGTGCACAAATATCGTGCAATAACAGTCGTAATAGACCTGCCTGAAGTTGGCCAGAAAAAAAGTTGGCCAGAAAAAAAAACTTAGTCAAAATTTTCAATTTTTTCTAAAAAAAGTACTAAAAATTAACCATCCAGAAATGCGTAATTAGACCCGGGGAACAACATATCAAAAGATGGCGGGACACTTTTTCGGAAAGTCTTGGCCACTTACGCCCTGGGCCGA
>NW_026267451.1:229496-231175 GCF_000697945.3 Frankliniella occidentalis
GGCCAACGCCAGGCCAAGATGGCGTCCAGGCGTAGCAGGAACAGAAGCAGGGCGCCGAGCACGCCTCACCCGCTTGCAGCGGGAGGGGAGGACGCTGCTGCAGCACACGCGAGTGAGAGTGATATGAGTGATTTGGAGCAGGACGTGCCCTCTGTGGTTGTGGCACCTGCGACAGGGTTCAGTTCAGCTGCGGGACGTGCCCTGTTCGAGCCCGTCAGTCCCAGCGAACCCAGCAGGTGGATGCGATGCTGCACTCCATTCGCGAATTGTCGCGGCCCTTTAGGGACAATGAGGACGACGAAACTCCGTTTCGCGCATCGCTGCAGTTTTCGCGGCAGCAGGTCGAGGGGCCTATGAGAGGGCCCCGCCTGTCCGACGCCCCCGCCACGGTGACTAAGAGCGGGCCGTGGCTGGTGCACGAGCGCCACCGCTCACGCTCGCCCCACCAGCGTCCACGCTCGCACACCCCGAGCGGCGCCGGTGACGTTGTGGCCCCGGCAATTAGGACCTTCGGCGGCTTGGCCCCGGGTGACAACTTCAGGAGACGGCGCTTCCTCGAGGTTGGGGAGCACTCTGCACCTCGAGAAGTGCTGCTGCCCGCTGAGCCTCCGACCCCAAGCTGGACAAGCTGCTGTGCTCGGTCGGTAGCGTAGCCAAGACCGTCGGCGAGGTGACCAAGGCCCAAGCCAAGCTGACAAGCCAGTTCAGCGCGCTGGCGGCTGCAAACAGTAAGGCTGGGGAGAAGGACCAGGGCGGCCACTCTGAGCGGGAGGACCGCGAGAGAGGGCGTGACAGAGATCGGCGGCGCCGCGACGATCGCCGGGGGCGCAGCCGAAGCCGCAGTCGAAGTCGAAGTCGCGAGCGCTCGAGCAGGGACGAGTTCGAGAGCAGGCGGAGGTCTGGAGCTTGCTTCCACTGCGGTAGGAAGGGGCACCGCAAGGCTGATTGTTGGGAGCTGCACGGCCGCCCAAAGAAAGAGGATCAAAAGGACTCAAAAAACTAGAGGCCGCCGTCGGCTCCTCTCAAACTAAAAAAAAGAAAAAAAAAAACTAGAGGCCGCCGTCGGCTCCTCTCAAACTGCGCCAGGAGCAACATCGACGGCGAACACAGACAGAGACCTGCCTATCGTCATGGGCTGTCCGCAAATCGAGCTGAAGGTGGGAGGCGCACCCGCAACAGCTCTCCTTGACAATGGCGCCATGATCACGGTCGCGCGCGCGCGGTACGTCAAGACCATGCCCCCGGTCTCCACCTGGAAGCTCAAGGGCGTGACTCGGGACGTCATCCCGTTGCACGGGCCGGTTAGACTGGACCTGACTATCAAAAACCACCCCTTCCAAGTCATGTCGTTTATGGGCGACATCGACGAGGACCTCATCCTGGGGCACAATTGGATCTTCCCTCACGATGTCAGACCGGCCCCGGGAGAGGGAACCATCTCCATCCACAAGGGGTCGTCCGGGCACGTCCTGGAGAAGCCCGTGCGCGTCCGGTACAAGGTGTCAGATTCTCCTGATCTGAGCGCGTGTAAGATATACGCGGCGGTGCGGGCGGCGCAGGCCATCAACCTGCTGCCTGACCACGTCGTGACGCTTACCGAGTTTGGGAACTTCGGCAAACCTCACTGTCCTCTAAGGAAGTTGGCGGCTCTTTACGAGGCCAGGTCCGTGAGTGCTGCG
>NW_026267451.1:235061-238617 GCF_000697945.3 Frankliniella occidentalis
GGGGGGGATTCATGTCTGGGTCGAGCGGCGGTGGCGAACCCGACGGGCGCCCAGCGATCCTATCTCGGCCAATGGCAATGGCACTGCCGGCCCAGCCAGGGAGACGAGGACCGAGCACCGAGCCTCCTTTTGCTTCTCGCATCACATCGCATCGCATCGTCTCCTGGCGCTGCGCGGTGTGGCGTGGCGTGGCGCGGTGGTGCGGCGCTGGAGCTTTGGAATCTCTTTCTTGAATGAGCAGAGCTGCTGCTGCTGCTGCTGCTGCAGCGGCGGTGGCGGCCGGACCTCCAAGCGCGGCCGAAACAAAAGCAATGCGTAGCGAATCTTGCTTGCAGTTGCTGCAGTGCGCCAGCGCCTCGCTGCTGCAGGATGCGATGGGAACCTGACGACTCGAGACATGCAGACGACCGCACCGCGCCGCATACTGTGCGCGAGCGCCGACACACCACAACCGGTGCGGTGGTGGTGTGACTCCGCCGGTGGAAAACACTTTTGGCACGTGATGGTCGTAAAGCGCTGCTTGTCGCGAAATGTCGTCGTGTGGCGTATGCGGTCATCCTGCTCCGACCGCACCCCCGCAGCAGCAGCAGCACCCACTCAAGCACGCTGTTCAGCACCTCCCCAGCGCCGCCGGGTCCGGCCACATATCAGGTAACATTCCCCCGCCGCCGTGAACCTCGTGCCATGCCGCCAGAGCTACTACCTCATCCACCTCCCCCACCCTCCTTTCATCCATGGATGGGCCCAGCACGACCTCACGTGAGGCGCCGACCGGCACAGGGCTGGGTCATCATCATCGGTATATCACTCTCTCGCGACACCTTTCCTCCGGTGTGTTCCCGCTCCTGCCCTGCTGAATATCCAAAAGGCGGGAGGGAGAGAGAGCAACGCCGTCCGCAGCACACCCGTCGCTGCCGCGGCGCGCGCCCGCCGGGTTGGGGTTGCCCGTGCTCAAATACGTAACACCACCTCATCATCAAAGCAGATCCACACGGACCCAACCCTCCACTGTGCGCGCGTGTGTGTGTGTGGGTGTGTGCGTGTACCCGGACTAAATCAGCGCGCCTCTCTACCCATCTCTCTTACACTCTGTCGCTCATGCCTGCTCTGGCTCTTCTTGCTCTCTCGGGGGCGACAGCGAGGGACGGAGCATGTGGAGAGTGCGAGCGCTGGAGTATGTATACACTTTGTAACGCAATGCACGGCCCGCCACCAAGCTCCTCTCCCGGACCGGACCGCCGCGCTGCCGTGCTCATATGAGGTTTATTGGATTACAAAGGGACACAGCAGACGGCGTGGCCGCCTGTGTGCCTGCTTGTGTATACCGAGGAGTGTGAAGGCTAATACTCGCCAGTGTTGCGGGTTTGCATACCCAAGGGGCTATAGCGCCTTGCGGGCAGATCGTGTAGGCAAACCCGCAACACTGTGGTGTATTGCCTTTCCAGGCGGTTGTGTCTGCTGGGCCCGCGGGCAACACGGTGCCGTCGGACTGTAGGGTAGGCTCTCTACAAGTCAACCAGCCCAACAACACAACCGCCCCCGTCGTGGTTCGCGGGGTCAATAAGCGCAACGCCTCTAGCACGGCTTAGCTCATACCTAGCTTACCGCGGCCGCGGCGGATTCGACCTCGCCATCCCCATCCGTCCCTCTCCGGCCTTCTCTATGGCTATGTCTCTCTCTCTGTCTCTCTTACCGCCGCACCCCGCCGGGTGGTTGAGAGATATTTTTATCCCCCACCGCCCGGCCATCCACACGCGATCATAACTTTCACATGTGACGAGGAGCGAGCAACCCCTCCATACGACGACAGCGATGTACGCAAAAAGAAAAAGAAAATTACAGAAACGGGTTCATGACTTCCTCCCTATCCCCTCAATAATAGTTTTTAGGGAGCGGGTCGGGCAGTGTAAACCTCTCCCAATCCCAATCACACCAATGGCCGATGATATGATATCACCCCGGCCTCGTTGCCCGCCCGTGAGCGGCCCGGGACGCCACCTGGCGGCCCGTCTGCCGAGCGCAGCACGCGGTGTGATAGAGAGACAACCCCTATCATCGCCCAGTGAATCAATTATTTCACATAAATCCTCGTTCATATCACTGCTCGCGCACTCACACCTATAGATAAAGTGTCTTTAATACCGTCATGCTTTTGGGGGGCGTAATAAATCTTACCGCTACCGGTACCGTGCCCTTTTATTTATACTTTTTTTCTTACCTACTTTGGACAACAAGTGACAGTTCCTGGTGCTCCATCCCGGTGTGCGGGTGCCGGCGGCGAGCCTCAGCGGATCGTCGACCCCTGCGGCGGCCTGCGGGGGCCTGCGCCAGCCTGCGCGCCCTGCGGGCCCACCGGGACCGGGCCCCATTGTGAGCGCGAGTTATGCGAGTAGAGGTGAGAGACTGGCTGGCCCACTACTAGTGGCTCGCGGCTGCGCCTCCAATAAAACCATATTTCCTCGCCCTTCGAGTGCTAAACGAGATTACGGTCATTGCGGATGTTTTACGATGCGAGGTGAGGACGACGAGGACGAAAAAGAGGAGGGGCGGGGGGTGCAGCAGCAGTCCGGCAGCGCACACAAGGCTTTTGCGAGTCCGCACCGGCCCCCGACCGTTCTGGGAAAAGGAGTAGTAACAAGTCTGGTCACCTTGTCGAGAAAGAGCGGAACGGAGACAACACCACCTGGGTGAGCCGCGTCGAGTGCGAGAGAGAGCGAGAGAGTGCGATTCTTCTCAGGAAGTCGTCCCCACCTGGCCGGGCTCCGCCGTCCGTCCTGCTGCTGCTGGCCCTTGTTGAGCAGCGCGCGGTAGGCTTATGGAGGAGCGCGTGCGCGCTCTCGCGTGTAAGAGCGAGAGAGAGCGAGCGAGTGTGTGAGTGAGAGTGTGGGACATTCACCCTCTTTTCCTCTCCATCCCCCGTCCCTCCCTCCTCACATCCGCAGACGCAGAGTCGTCGTCGTCGCGGGTGCCCTCTAGCCCAGCAGCTGTTTTGGCCGTTGAGCTGTTGACCCATTGACCGGAGAAGACGACGCAGGGGTCACGCCCCTAATCGAGTCACATAAAATATGGACGCAGCAGGCACACCGCTCTGCCCTGGTCGCTCCGCGCCACGCCACGCCACCGCGGAGAAATGGGAGCTAGTATCTGATCCAGATCCCACCGGCGGGTCGAGCGTGTCGGCCGGGGAGGGCTGCTATCGCGACGTGACCCGAGGAAGGACGCCGGGCCGAGCTCTAGCAGCCGGGCCCTGTAGCCGGGCCGTAGCACATCGGTATCGCCCGGGTCACACGCCGAGCAAGAGCCCCGGTTCGTATGACGGCGCCGTCTGATCCTGTGTGCTGCTAGTGCACATCATGATCGGGAGAGTCCTCCTCCGGCAGGGGAGGCAGCGCTGAGGGCGGTCGCCAGGGTGGCCAGGGTCATGCACCTCCTGGTGGGGCAGGATTTGGGTGGCCGCTGCTCTGGCTGTGTGACAGGTGGACGAGCGGCGCGCGCCGAGCTCGTCGGGCCCGCAGGAGGCCCTCATTTAGCCCACCACGCGGTCCAGGAGACCCCC
>NW_026267451.1:240128-242517 GCF_000697945.3 Frankliniella occidentalis
CCCGCCCCGCCCCGCCGCACAATCGCCTCCCGGCCTGTGTGCCCCGCGCCGCGCACCGCCTCACCCTCACCCCGCTAGCCGCGCAAGGCGCACATTCTTGTGTGCAAAAAGAAGCAAGGCGAAGTTGGCGGTGGATTGCAGCCAAGGCATGGCTCGGCTCTCCTCCGCCTGCCCGGCTCCGCTCGAAGTCCAGCCTTGACTGGCGGTATACGTACGGCACACTGTGAGTTGCACCGCCGCCGAGTAGCACCCACGAGCCAGGCACTCTCCCTCGAGTGTTCAAAAGCTGGCAAAGAAAAGTAGTGTCCACACACCAAATACACGTGTGAAACACCGTTGCTTGGACTTTTGCAAGTGCGTTTTGCTCGTCTAAATATCAACTTTGTACTATGGAGTGGAGAGATAGTGCCGGTAGAAGTTTACACACTATCAGATATGCACGGCCACGTTGCGGCAATACTTTTTACAACACTGCGTGTTTGTATGTTGTAGTCCTTTGAATGGCCCCTTGGGGTCGGGCTTCCCTCCCCTTCCTGAATCACGCAGCTCTTCTCGTTTGCGCCACACCGCCTCAGGAATAACATTTCCCAAGCCGCCCAGCCTGCTCCCCGCGGCACGGTGTGTTCAAACTTCCTCCATTCGTAAATCCGTCTCCAGTAATCCGTTCGTTCCTGCCCGCACCCCTTCCCCCCGCCCGGCGCTCCCTGTCGCTACCGAATGGCAGTCAGATCTGGAAGCCGGATTACGGCGGGAAATATAAATGTGGCGGTCTTGCTGCCCTCCGCATCGGCGGCGGCGGCGCGGCGGCGGCGGCAGCTGGTCCCAGACTGGTCCCGGCGCTGCAGCCGGGCCCAAAGGATGCGGGAGAGACGTAAACGTCCTCATTAAATCACGGAATAAACGCCAAACGCATGTCTGTCAGTTTAAGCCCCGCCGGTGCTGCTGCTGCTCCCCCCCGACAAGGTCGGCCCCGGGCAGGACGACGGGAGGACTCACGGGGCTCCTGCAGGAGGAGTCCGGCCGGCCGGACGGGGCCGACGGCGGCGGCTGTCGGACGCCGTCGACTCGCCGAGATATTTACTGCGGCGCGGCGGCGGCGGTGGGCCGATGGCGCGGTCGGGTCGGACGAAGTTCACCTCGTGACTTTTGCGCTGCTTTCACAACCACACCGGCCCGACCCGCGGCCACCGGTCCCAGCAGCACTGCAAGCATGTGCAGGAGCGCGGGTCACCCCCGCGCCGCGGCGGACGGGTTACACTCGGCGGTCGCGGTGGTGCACACCATGCTGGCGGAGGAGCTGCACAACGCGGTGCACACGGTGCTCGCCGCGCCGGCGGAGGTATACGGCGCGCGCGGCGGAGCCGCCTGCCCCGGGGACGGCAGTCATTACGTGATCACATCGCCATCATGGGCGAGTGGAGTACCCATCCTCCCGAAGTAAGCTGCCCGAGATTGGAGGCAGGGGTCTCTGATACCGGAAACTGTAAGGACTGTTGTAAGTGCCAAGAAAGGAGGGTCGCTGGCCATGCGGGAAGAGGGGGGGGTGTCTCTCTAGGTGCCCGTAGAGGTGCCCGTCCGTGTCCCGACCCCCCCCCCCTCTCCCTCCTCTCAGCTCATCCGCTACTTGTCGGCGGCCACCCACACCGTTGTGTTCTCGCCGGCTCCCACACCGGCACACCGGGCAAGGGGACGCGGGGGAGGGCGAGGAGGCAGGTTGACATATCGCTCGTATGAAAGCGTCGTGAGCGCGAAAAATACAAGGTTGGGGTCAGACCCCTTAGCTCTTTCTGGTTTTGTGTCCAAACATCAGCGCCTTAAGACAACTCGGCCCACGCTGCCGGGTTGTGAATCGTATAGTCGAGAGATAGGTCTGCGCCGTGGATCTGCACGCGGGATATCCTGCGGCGGGTGACTGGTGACTCACGCTGTCGCCGGGCCGGAGGCCGGAGGGGTCCGGTCCGGGGCCGCCGGGGGGCTGCCGCCGCCTGCCGCCGCCTGCCGCAAGCGGCCGGCAGAGAGCCCTCCGACATTCCGCCGGCTTTACTCTTTTTAAAATGAATGAATATTCTAATTCCCGATTGTGGAGCAGCGACGGATGGCTCGGCTCAGCTCGGCTCAGCAGCCCGCGTGTCTCGGCCAGCGCGGCGGCCAGCATATAGCGGAGCCCCGAGAGGCGAGGCGGGACGGGGCGGCGTCCTCTCTGGACCGAGAGGAAGGAGCAGTGTCTCCTTTTGAATAGGCGCTGCAGAGGGGTGGGGGCGGCTGACATACCACGCATACCTTATCACGTGGCCCCCGGCCCCGTCGGCCTGCTGGGCCTTTCGATTGTTTGCCCAATTCTCGACTCATGTTTCGAGTGAGATGGGATTGTGGTCCGCCTCCCCCCCCC
>NW_026267451.1:242567-243716 GCF_000697945.3 Frankliniella occidentalis
GGGGGGGGGGCAGGACCCATAAACATGTTCAGCCCATATGGCCAGGGGCTTTGCCCGGCTGGTGGTGCCCCGTCCCATCCGCACTTGCGGTGGCGAGTGGGCGCAGCCGGGCCGGACGGCCGGACGGCCGGCCATCGAGCACCAGTGAATGAATGGATGACTGAATGGTGCTGATGGGCGTAACTCACGTGTCATTTCCTCCCGGACGGTCGTCCACGGCTTACACGGCCTCACTGCACTGAGTGAGCGGCGGTAGTGCCGATCCGACTGTAACGCTGACCGGGATTTGTTTCGATTGTGTTGGCAGGGCTCGCAGCTGATCGGGCACCATGCTGACGCTGTGAGTGACGCGGCGTACGGCGCGGAGCCCGCGGCATGGCGGCGCGGACGCTGCTGCTCGTCGTGGCCGTGGTGGCCCTGCTGCCGGCGGCTCATTCCGCCAGGAAGCAGCCCGACAGGCCCGACACCACCGCCGCCCCGGACGTCGACGCCAGGATGAGGGCGCAGGACCCTCCCGCGGGCTCGCCCAGCGCCCCCGGCATCCAGCCCCGGAGGGCCTTCAAGAACAGGCCCCAGCAGCCGCAGACTCGACAGCCGCCACCGCCACCGCCGCCGCGAGGCGCCGACGACGACGAGCCGCGCCTCGACCTGCCCCCGATACACAGGGACCGCAAGCCCAACATCGTGCTCATCCTCACCGACGACCAGGACGTGGAGCTGGGCTCGCTCAACTTCATGCCGCGCACGATGCGGCTCCTCCGCAACGGCGGCGCCGAGTTCCGGCACGCGTACGTCACGACACCCATGTGCTGCCCGTCCAGGTCCTCGCTGCTCACGGGCATGTACGTCCACAACCACCACACGTACACCAACAACGACAACTGCTCGTCGCCCGCCTGGCAGGCCACGCACGAGACGCGGTCCTTCTCGACCTACCTGGCCAACGCCGGCTACCGCACGGGTGAGTCAGCGAGAGCGCCCCGACCCCTACAGCCCCCGAGGAGGCTCCGGGACGTAAAGGTCGGTGCGTGCCCTTTGGGGCCCCCTTTGGAGCCTATGCCCCCTCGGGGGACACATTGGCACCCCCCTCTAAGGCAGTGTTTATTCGAGCCAGAGTTGTTTGACCTCCCTGCACTTGAGCTACCCCCC
>NW_026267452.1:0-307 GCF_000697945.3 Frankliniella occidentalis
TATTAGCAAGCCCAATCTGGTCGAATTCGGCGCTCTTTCCTTTTAGTCGTCCACAGCTGCTTCGAGAGAAACAGAAATTAATGAATTTCGACGGACCTATGCTTTTTGCACCAAACTACCGTCATTGCTATCCAACTTCTTCATGACACTGTCTGACGTACACAGCGACTTGACTCTGAACGATTTTACAGCAATGTTCCCTGGTCCTCGATAGCAATTTGCGGAGCGCGTGATTCTTAACTACGGACAAACTGCTTGTAAGCAAAGTGTCATCGGTGTCTCTTCACCGATTTCGACCTTTGTTTTA
>NW_026267452.1:357-607 GCF_000697945.3 Frankliniella occidentalis
AATTTTTTCAAATTTTAAAGCATTTCATGTTTGCACTTTCGTCCTTGTACCTTTACCGAATAAGAGACAACGGCGTCTGAAGGTTGTGTTTGTCCTCGGAAGGGGGGGGCGGGGGTCTCATACGTGGTTGTTTTATTCTGTTTCGAAAAGATTTGAGTTAAGCTTTAGGGGGGGGGGGGAGGATGTTGTTGGTTTTCCTACTGTGCACACATGCCAAAAGTGGTGCTTCGAAGTTTGATGCCCGCCACTT
>NW_026267452.1:4362-12459 GCF_000697945.3 Frankliniella occidentalis
GCGGGCGGGCGGGCCACCAACAACCAGCCGCCCCCCGGTCTATCTTCTACTGGTGACGTCACGCTTTCTGCCTTTTTCTGCACGGTGCTGCATGAGAGTCATGAGAGTACAAGCATGACACATTTGACAAATCATTCTTATTAATTTTAGTTATGTGAAATGTTCAAAGTTTCAGTTACAAATGTATCATCTGCTAAAAAATATTTCTGTTCTTTCAGCGGTCTGACGTCTTAGCCTATGCCAAGCTTTGGTTCTTGTAGTTTCCAAAAAAGTTTTCACATTTGCGAAACGTTGAAGGATTGCTGAGATCTCGATGGATCCAATTTGCAATGCACGACCCGCCCGGAAACACCACATTTCGTAAAAACTTGTCACTCTCGAAATATTGTACATACGGACTTCAAACATGACATAACATGTTTCTAAGACATTCACAGTTTTTATCCCGCCCTTCTGCTTTTAAAAAAGCATTAATGCGGGCTTATGCAACCGCTCTCGTGTCCGTCCGTCCGTCCGTCGTGCGTGTAAGAGAAAGGAGATGAGCTAGAGATCTGAAAATTTCAGGGTATCTTAAGGTTCACTCCCTGAAAACGAAACGCCCACGGCAAATCCTGTCAACAACCCCAAAGGGGGTGAAAGGGGGTAACAAAGAAATAGAGGTTGGTCCAAAAAGTTGAAAAAAATATTGTTTTTTATGGTCTTCAATGGTGTAACTCGTGAAAGTAGAGTCCTTGGGACGAAAATTTTGTCCGTTTGAGTCTACCTTGCACCGTTTGGGCGCTAGAGTGCTTTTTTCGACGAAAATACGGCGGAAATGGCCGCGATTCACATAAAGACGTACAATAGTAAAATGTCAGAGGTGGTACCCCCCCCAAAACAACACATTCTGAATCAGGATCAACCCTCGGATTTGCCGTATCTTTCACTGTTTCGGCCCTATAGGAGAATATATTGAAAATAATGGCAAAAAAGTCATGTTAAGAATGTTTGACAAACAATAAAATCTAAAAATTTCACTGGTTAATTTTTCTTAATTCTTCAGTAAAGCGGAAGGGTGTGGTGTAGTCACGGTGTTGCCCCGTTACAGTCCAAGGAGCAAATCTAGGGCCGCAGGCCCCCCGCCGGAAGCCTTACTTTACTCGAAATATGCAAAGTGATTATTCACATTATTTATCTCATTATGTTCTTCAGTAAATCGGGAGACTAAAATGGTCATCGCTGCCGGCTCGCTAGTAGTTACGCCGATAGCGCGTGTGCTGATTTGGTCGACACCCTTCGCGCCGATCTAGAAGATGGTTTGGTGTCCGCCACGGTCGATGGGTGGACCGACGGCCAAAGCACGCGCAAGTACCTGGCGCACACCGTGGAGCACATTGACGAAAACTTTGAGCTCAGTGACCACCTGCTTTTCACCCCCAACTGCTTCTCTAGCACGGGCGAAGCAATAAGGGAAGAGATCAAGGCCAACCTATCTGCCCTGTCAGTAGATCCGGAGAAAGTGAAGATCCACTACGTCACGGACGACGGGGCAGATGTTGTTTCGGCACTGCACCAACCTCGTCGTCAAGAAGGCACTTGTTCCTCAGCTAACCAAACTCGACCTCTATGGCGAGCGAGGTGGTGCTATATGTTGTTATGAGTTCGGTTTAAACTGATTTGAATATAGATGTGATTAGATAACGATAAGGACGAAGGACGAGACGAAGTACACACAAGGGCTGCTGGAGCGGAAGTGAAGGTTTATTAAGGTCCTCACTCCAGGCGGGAGTCGACAAGGCAGTGACATCAAGGAACGGACAGTTATGTGTAGTTACAAGGAGGCAGTGAACATGGAGGGTCAATTTGAATGTGTCGTTAGGATTGACTAGTAATTAATAAATAGTGTAAACAATGAATTAATTACAACACTATAGGGTATTTCGGGTAAGCGGAGCGGCGGAAACGGAACCGGCTAGTTCACCGCTGGTTGCATCTCTGCTGCTGATGCGTGGGGGAGAGGGAGAGGTGGCGGGGCGGCGCAGAGTCTACTGCGCATCTGCAGTTCGCAGGCTGAGACGGATCCAGCAGCCGCTCGGCCGTTCCGTTTCCGCTGCTTCGCTTACCCGAAATACCCTATTGTGGACAGCGTCAAGCAGGCCGTCGACCTCATCAGGAGTTCTCGCAAGAGAACTCTAACGCCGTTGAAGAACAAGATCGTGAAGGGTCCGAGGGATAGGAAAAACCAAATCCAGTTCAAATCATGCCAGCCAATGCTCAAGAAAGTGGAACAGAACTTCAACGCGGTAAGCAAATAAAACAAGGTAGATGTACGCCAGACCACGTCTCGCGTAACAGGCTTCGCGATATCTCACACCAGAGCATGCCTATGTTCTCCAGACAAAGTTTTCCTTTTAGGTTCACCTAATAAAGCTACAGGCCCTAGAACAAGGTGAGGCTCAGCAAAGCCTTTACTTCTAGACATCATGGTAGTTAGGTATTCTTTCTCAGGATCACTCATGTGCGACTCTAAATCAGCTCTCATCTTTTGTAAGGCTATTCGTAATTGCATATGTTTAGTTATTTGATGAGCTACACCATTACTGCTTTTGACCGAATCTTTTAATTCACCATTAAAGCTTTCAAATAAAAACGCTTAATGCGTCCAAGGCTGAGCAAAATTGACCACACTATTTTCCAAGTGAGTCAACAGATGCACACTGAATGTGACATGAACTGCCCCATACAATAAGTCTATTTCTTGATTAAATTGTTTAAAATAGCGGCCTGCATAGTAGACCTCAGACTTTGCAACAGAGTTTTGAATCGACAAAGCTACACCATGAAATAAAAGAGCCCAGTGGTTCAAGAATCTGGGAGGTAAAATATTCTTTAGGCAAGGCAAGCTAAAAAACACAATGCAGTTGAACCACTCATGGCCTCTAAAGTGTGATCTTTCTGTCAGGCGCCATCGTCAAGGAGAACAATACAGGAGTTCGAGTGATCAGGAAGGTCACTACAGGTAACAGCGTTCTGTTCACTAAATTTCGAAGTGCACATTTCGACAACAGCGGGAACTGCAAAGCCCGTGTATTTTAACTGCTTCTCAGTCAACACATAAATGTCCTTTTATAAAATGCAGTTCAAGTGTAAGGAATGTTCAGTCAACGGTATATTTTTACTCCTCTTCGTACTCTAAGACAATGTACACAGTAGAAGTGTAGAAAACGTATATGCAAAATGTAGTCCACAGTGCACAAAAAATTATATCGCCATCTTCAGTTTTGAACTGCAAAAAATATGAATGAACTATGTCGTAAACAGTGTCCAAAAAGACTACTCAGGACTGCAGTGACAAAATGCAGTAGATTGACAGTTTATAGTCACTTTTAAGTATAGTTTGGAAACTGTAGTTTTCCTTGTATAGTTGAAACTATAGTATGACTCGATATCCTTCCACCCGGGAAGCAGAAGGGTGGGTTGTAGTCGCGGTGCTTCACCGTTACATCCCTTACTCGAGTCTTTGGGGCAAACTCAAAGACGACGGGTTTAAGCGGGCCAACGGCCCGCTACATCATACGATCATGTTCTTCAACAAATCGCGAGACAGAGATGGTCGGGCCGCGGGCCCGAATATCGCCGCCGGCTAGCCTGTCCGACGGAAAAAAAAAGTTTTCGAGGTTCGGACGCTGAATGATAGAGGACATTAAACGATGATTTCCCGTCGCTGTCCAAAGTCCGTGCGACAACGTTTAGGGTTCGCGCCACTCGATTTTTAAACCGCCCCCGAGAGTGCGGGAAAATAGCTCACTTCTTGTTTGGAACGCTGTGCGCGCTGCGCGCCACCGGAGGTGTCGATGAGGGCTTGAGCTGAGACCTTGGGGGGTTCTACTTTACATGCGGCAAGTGCAATTGGTCACCACCGTCACCCCGTGGACGCCGGGGGTCTAAGTGTCTCGTTCCGCGTCACTTGCGCTCGGCGTTTGAAGTCCGCAAAAGTTGCGATTTTTTCTTCGCAGACTTGAAGGGCACCTCATACCCTTTCGATAGCAGTATCACCTGTCAAAATGCGCAACCTGGAACAAGGTTGAAAATCTAAAAAACACGCCTGAGGGGACCTCAGCCCGATTACTAGGCAACACCTGCATACACGCATGTAATGCGGGTAGCCAGTTGGCCCTCTTCAGGCGCCACCAGATCGTTCGTTACTTCATTCATTCCACAACCTTTTTGGCTGAGCGATTAGCGAAGCCCATAACTCCACTGACCGGAAAAGTTTCATTCTGTTTGTTTGTCTGTCTGTCTGTATGTCTGTCCGCACGATAACTCGAGAAAGAATTAAGATAGCGACCTGGGATTTTCAGGGTCGTTTTGTATCAGAAAAAGACAGATCGAGTTCGAAGATGAGCATTCTAGCTCAAAAATTGGCTTTCTAAAAAATCAAAAACTACAGTTCGCATTATGTATTTTTATCAAATTTTTTTTTATGGGTTCCTACGGGGTAACTCGTCAAAGTAGAGACCTTTGGGCGAAAATTTCGTCCGTTTGGCTCTATCTTGAACCGTTTGGGTGCTAGGGGGCATTTCGTGGCAAAATGAGGGTGAAAATGATCAAATGGTCGATTAAATCGTTTAAAAAACTTCATTTCGAAAAATTGTATATACACTCCTAATACCCCGTCTTGGGTGTAAGCGCCGCAGGCCTAGCTATATGTGCGCCAGGCGCGTCGCAGCGTAACAGTGTCTCGTGAGATATCGCGAAGCCTGTTACGCGAGACGTGGTCTGGCGTACATATAGCTAGTTATTTAAAGACTGAAGTGTATGAAATGGGTAAGTCATGAAATTACATAATTCCCGTAGTTTCCCTATCTTCTTGATGCTTTCCGCTTTTGTTAGTTGTTTAAAATCGGTGGGTCGCGTACGTGGGGTTTGAGTTTTATTTCTCCCAAGGAACCCTCACTGCTCGCAAAGTCATGCAATGTATTGGTTGGGGCGATTTGTTCGCGCTTTGTGTCTGAAATGGCTGAATAACGATGTAGAGTTATTGTGTAGTGGACTGGCGTACCGTGGAGATCGCACCACAGCCCACTATCAAACACTAACCTCTTGGGTATGGGCTACCCGGACGCCCCGCGATCTCCTGCAGATTGTCTAAACTTCAACATTTTGCTCCTTCTCCTATGATGTTTGTTACTTGAAACCTGAATCGTGGGCCTCAGTTTTCCCTGTCCCTGTGTAAAAACACAGGTTCTGCAATTCAGAACAGAATCTCCATTAGGTTGTATACTTTGTGTCATTCCCTCCACATTTAAGAATTCACTTGAACCTCGAAAGCAACAGGACTTGTTCCATTCCGAAGCTGAATTAATGAGGGTCTCCATTGTTTTCCATCAATCTTGATTCTGCGCACTCACTTGGTTAATTTTTGTTTGGTGTGTTGTCTTTCTTACGATAGGATGCAACTCAATTGTTTTTGATTTTTGTGGTGTCGATATTATTTGTTCATCCCTATATTTGGTAGGATAGTATATATTTGTTTATAGTTTTGTCATTTCATTGGACTTCTGTTTCAGATTCTGGTTTCCCATCTGACGCCCAGTGGGTGGCTCTTTTTGATTATGTGGAAAATGACGGAGAGATGCTCAAGGGCATTTACCTCAATCCAGGAGGGAAGAATAGAATGCTAAAGAAATGGTCGTCCTTAGCCATAATTGGCTGAGCGATTAGCGAAGCCTATTACTCCGTCTGTCTGTCTGTCTGTGTGTCTGTGTGTCTGTCTGTCCGCACGATAACTCGAGAACGAATTGAGTGAGCGACATGGGATTTTCAGGGTCGTTTTGTGTCATAAAAAGACAGATCGAGTTCGAAGATGAGCATTCTAGCTCAAAAATTGGATTTTTAAAAAATCAAAAACCACAGGTCCCAAAAATGACTGTTTTTAAAAATCTTTTTTTTCTGGTTTCCTAGAGGGTAACTCATCAAAGTAGAGCCCTTTGGGCGAAAATTTTGTCCGTTTTGCTCTAGCTCCAACCATTTAGACGCTAGAGGGTATTTTTGACGAAAATAAGCGAAAAAATGTACAACCATGCATGCTTAGTCTAAGTGACGGGGTTGACGGGCCGGAGGCCCGAATCTTTGAGTACATTTTTGCTCTACCCGACTCGGGTGTTAGCGCCGCAGGCCAAGGTAGATGTATGCCAGGCGCGTCGCAGCGTAACAGTGTTTCGTGAGATATCGCGAAGCCTGTTACGCGAGACGTTGGTCTGGCGTACATCTACCTTGTAGTGAATGGCGTAGATGGTGCCACAGCCAAGAAAGATGCGAGGCAGTGGAAGGCTGTAAGTGACCTGTTTGTCCTCTGAAATTTACTTGGTAATTTGTGTGACCTCACTTATATTTCTTTGCAGGCATGGAATGGAATGAAGAGCAGAGGACGGGCAGCTTACAGAAAATTCATCAAGCCCTATTTAGATGCTGGTAGGCCCCTGCCAGACTTGAATGAAATTACGTTCGCAAATGCTCACCACAAAACAGTGATTCAAATGACCGGAGTGGGGGCAGCCCTCAATGGTGTGCAATTGGCTCATGTAAGCTGCTGTTTGAGGTGTTTTGATGAATAATACTTTTAAATTTCAGTGGGTCTAAGCATGTATTTTCATTGCTAGGCGAATATTGATGACCCTGCCAATGAAACAGACATAGCCCAGGCCGCAGACGCAGCTATCCCGGTCCCTGATGCAGATCAACTGCTCGCTCAATTCATGTTACATGGAGCGGAACCCCTGCTCACCCTCCCCTAGCTGTTGGAGAGGTTTTACCTGCACCACCTGTTGTCCAAGCTGCACCACCTGCTGTCCAAGCTGCACCACCTGTTGTGCAAGCTGCACCACCAGTTGTGGAAGCTGCACCACCAGTTGTGGAAGCTGCACCACCAGTTGTGGAAGCTGCACCACCAGTTGTGGAAGCTGCACCACCAGTTGTGGAAGCGGCACCACCAGTTGTGCAACCTGAACAGCAAGATTTCCTCAAGGTGTACCAACTCCTCCCTGATGGAAAGATGATAGAACTGTCAAACTCTGATTTATTTGATGAGTCCGTGTTCACCCCAAACACACCCAAGGTTTGTATTTTACATCTCAGGTTTCATGTGACTGTTTCAGAAATATTTGTACTGAGTCTGTAAGTTAATCTCTGTTTGCAGAGGCACGACGAGGCCAGGCCAGAGGTCATTTGCATAAGCAGCTCCGATGAGGAGCCTGCATCAGTGGTAAGAGTTGTTCCATGAGCAAGAGTGTCTTTAGTTTTCTGTGCTTCAATACACATCAGTATATTTTTCTGTGATGTTGCTTTCAGGCAGTGAAAGATGAAGATGATTTGTCAGACTGCACCCCTTTGGCTGATGTAAGTTAGCATAGTGTGTGTGGTCAAAATAAGTTCCATTTGTTTTTGCTTTTAGATTATCAGTTCTTCGTACCTTTTCAATAATCAGACTCCTGTCAGACCAAAACGAGAGAAAGTTCTTCATACCCCTCCAAGTGGTAGTGGTCTAACGCCAGCCTTCAAGAGGCGTTTGGAGAGAATGGCCAACTCTTCTAAGCTTGGTAAGTAATGCTCTGATCAGGTGTCTGTTTCATACCTGTACAGATGTGAGTGATTCACCACATTAAACTTGAGTGTTTGACTAATTTGTATTTTTTCACAGGGGATTCCTCTGTTGACTTGAAAACCCTTGTCAAGCAGAACACAGAGGCAATGGAAAATCTGCTTCAAGAATTGCGCCGCTTCAAGATGTAGAGCCTTATTTATGGTGATTTATCAATGTGCTTTTTATGTATCGGTTTTGTTTACATTGTTCTACAATCTAATTGACTGTACTCAGTGTATTCAAATGTACAAGATTTTTTAATAATGTCTTGACTTATAAAAAAAAATCTGTTTTACATATTGGTTTTGTTGTAATTGTTCTACATTCAGATGCGTACTATTCAAATGTACAAGAATTTTATTTTTGTTGTGTGGCCTTTAGAAATCACAAGCCCTTTTTATTGGCTGAGCGATAGCGAAGCCTATTACTCCAGTGACGATCAAAAAGTTTCGCGTCTGTCTGTCTGTCTGTCTGTG
>NW_026267452.1:12954-15460 GCF_000697945.3 Frankliniella occidentalis
CCTGTTACGCGAGACGTGGTCTGGCGTACATCTACCTAGTTATTTTGTCATCTTGGATTTTAGTTTTACTCGTGTTGTCTTAAATGTTTCAACATAATTAAGTGTTGAAGACTGATCTCCAACTCAATCATTGTTTTAGTTTCTTTGAACAGTATTGTATGCATTTTACTTGCATGTAGTTCTTGAGTTCATCTTTCAATGTGAGCATCATTGAACAATACCTGTTAAGCAAGTGTGACTTTGTTTTGTTATTTGATGTAAGTTACTGAACTTTGTGTGTCACAATTTTCTGTTTACTTCGTCTCAGTGAAATAAAAGGAGACCATTAAATTCTTGTGATTTATATTTAATCCCATTACATTCCTGTCGGTTCAGAACTCAAAGTAATCTACACTATTTACAATCCGATTTCAGTTCTGTTACATAATCTCAAATGAAGTAACAGAACCTAACTTACAAGCTACCCGCATATGTGATAGAACTTAATAAGGACCAGTTGAGAAGACGTCGTTAGAATGGATAACCAAAGCTCCATGAAAAAAACCTATTGCTGTCCTTGCATTATTTTACCAATATATTGTGATATATAATACTTTCATAACATTTGTTTTTCTCTCTATATAGTTTACTGTAATCAATTGATTTATTTACTGAGCATGCCATATAGTGCCTCTTATATTAGAGCTTAAAGCTATAAAAGAAAAGTTGTGAAAATCAATGGAATATAAGCCCCCCATATCAGGGACAATCCTCTACTGAAAGCACTGGCATAACTGTGCAAGCTACTATTTAAAGACTTTGAAGTTTCAGATCTTACATGAATATATTATCCTGCATGTAACAGCCATCCTACTCTTACTTGAATCACTAGTGACTGAAATTTTGAGCTGTTGAGAATTCAAGATGAATTAAATTTTAACAACTCACTACATAATACACATTATTTACTTCCATTACAACCTTGTCCTATTAGATAGTAAATCATACAAACGTGTCAGTTTGAGAGAGTTTCAACAGAGTTAGGAGAGATTGAATACATAAACATCTACAAAAATAATTGTGAACAATGATTGGTTTCAGTATTCTAAGGGTGTTTGGTCAGTGCAGACTACTCTTCAAATGCATTAATACTTTGAAATTACTGAACAGTACACAAAAATAGTTAAGAAAATAGTAACGGCACAATGAAATATGAAAAAAAGTATTCCGGTAGAAGAAATAGGAGTAAATCAAAGTGAAAAGTTGGAGGTGGTAACATTAGAAATGAAGCAAGTCAACTGACAAAATTGAAAGCATCACTGAAACTAAGCAAGATCGCCATTGGCCGGATGCACTTGATTAGCATGGTTGATAAGGTACTGCAACTCTTCCTGACCTCTCTAATAAACATCCACATCTATTGGAAGATCTTCTAGTTCGGGGGGCACATACACATCATCTTCAATCAGCGGATCAGGCATAGGAACCCTTCTTTGATTGCAATAGTTGTGAAGGACACAGCAGGCATTAACCATCATACCAGCATATGTGGCATTTCGGTAGTTTATGCAGCGATCACAGGATAACAATCTCCATCGCGCTTTTAAAATTCCTATGCACCTTTCCACAACATTTCTGCTGCGGCAGTGCAATTGTGTGTATCTGAACTGAGGCGTTCCTGGTTCTGCATGGAGAATAGGTACGTGGAGCCAGAGAGCTGTGTAGTACCCATTATCGCCTGGAAAAGGAATACAATGATCAAAGTAAATGAACTATATTCCATGACTGCTTTCATTGACAACAAATATTTGGTATTACCTAGCAACCAGCACCTATCCTCCCAATATGCTTGTTCCACAATATTTCTGGCCGTTGAGGCTTCCCAGATTAAATTATCAGTCACTGATCCTGGCCACCGTGCATCCACATTCATAATGTTCAGATCAGCACAGCATCGCATATCTGAAAATTTGTTTGAGTGTCCCACAAAGTTATACTGGCATTTGAGTAAAAGAAAACACTTCCTGGTACAGCCAAAATTACAGTGGGTCAGTAAGTTACCATAAGGTTTCATGCAGGGCTTTTTTTTTAATCCCCATAGAC
Organism: Frankliniella occidentalis; assembly: GCF_000697945.3. Taxonomy (NCBI): domain Eukaryota; kingdom Metazoa; phylum Arthropoda; class Insecta; order Thysanoptera; family Thripidae; genus Frankliniella; species Frankliniella occidentalis. Next base: position 15,037 of record NW_026267452.1, read on the forward strand.
TCAATATAGGTCCTTGTGGTAAGAAACATATTGCACTCAGTGCAGTGGCCAATGAAATAAATTACACCATACTAGACAGATTCACACAGAAATGTTGTATAGAATCAGTGTTACAAGAACTACAAAGTAACACACATAGATTTAGTTGTGTCTTTGTTGAAAGAGGAGAAATTTGAATTACTTCCCTTTCAAAAAAGAAGACAAACTAATTAATTTCACAGGAAGAAAATTGTCAGAAACACAGTTTAGAAATAATTATTCTACATAAAATGAAGTGTTTGCAGGTTTTTCCCTCCCAGTAGATATAACAGAAACCTTGGGTCAGCTTGTTATTATGAAGTTCACTGACCCCATGGAAAGTAATTGGCTGAGCGATTAGCGAAGCCCATTACTCCACTGACCGGAAAAGTTTCATTCTGTTTGT
>NW_026267452.1:19925-20921 GCF_000697945.3 Frankliniella occidentalis
GATTACATGTGTTTTTAAAGCAAAGAATCCCCAGAATATCTCTTATTTTAGAAAACAATACAGACCAACTGGTTATTCAGTGCAAGGAAGCCATTTCGACCATAAAAGGCCTGCCTCTCATTGTCTCGGGGTAAGTTCGAAAGCCTTACTAAAAAACCGTCCATGATGCCTAGGACACGAGGCATGCCCAACTGATCATTCCTGTAATGAAAGTTATTGGATTACACCAACATCGCACACTATTTTGTTATTCTGCAAGTGAGTCACATACCTCTGTATCACTGTCAATCTTTCCTCTTGTGTCATAGGGAACTTGATGAACTCGTTCAAAATATCTGGCTGGTTTAGAGCTAATGTAATTTCCTTCACAATTCGACTGACTGTAGTCTGGCTTACTGCAGCATCAATGGAGCGTCCCAATTATTCGCTGGTATGATCCAGAGGCATAAAATGATATAGCAATCAAAAGCTGCAAATAGGACAGCATACATTAATCAAGTAACAGAAAAATCTCAAAGGAAAACAAAGGACTAGCTCACAAACACTGTTAAAAATATTATTAAAATTCATAACATTTTTGTTATTAATTTTAATAACATGCGTGATTTCATAACTGGTGTTGTAAAAAGTACCAATCATCTTATGAAAATTCATACGAGTTGTGAAAATTAAGAAATGTTGTGAATTTTCCCAATAAGTTATAACTTTTATGAAACTTTTTGGAAGAGTCATAACTGTTAAAGGTTCAAAAAATATCGATGTGTTGTACATTTGTACTACCGCAGTAGTCCTACTAATATTTCGCACGCGGATGGATAAGTACATGAGCAAATTTCGAAATAGAAGGACGGGAAGCTAAAGTCGATGTTGCCAGCGTTCGCCACCAGATGGCGTTTCAAACCTTCGGGGAATGTTGAGTACAAATAAATGTCAATATTCTCTAACGATATCGGAATTTGAACTTAGTTTTTGACTTTTTCAGAATAAGAACGGTTA
>NW_026267452.1:20971-21687 GCF_000697945.3 Frankliniella occidentalis
GCAGGCCAAGCAGGCCCGGCCCCTGCCGAACGGAGTTGCCGGCGGAGCGAAGCGGGGCTGGCAACTTCGTTTGGCGGAAGGGCGGGCCTGCTTGTTTAAAAACGGTTTCGTAACTCGTAACTCGTCAAAGCAGAGCCCTTTGGCCCTTTGGGCAAAAATTTTGTCCGTTTTGCTCTAGCTCATGTTGTTGAGGCGCTAGATGATATTTTTGACGAATATAAGCGATAAAATGTAAGACCCTGTGCTTAGTCGAAGTGATGGGCCGTAGGCCCGTATCTTTGTGCACATATTGCCACTACCCGACCACTGTGAGAAAAATGTTCGTAAATTTACGACAAATTTTATAATTTCTATTTATGATTCTTTGTTGTAAGAATACAGGATTTTTTATAAGGCAACGAAGAAAGTCATAAAATTACGAATCGCATAAATAGAAACTATTTACGAAATTTGTTAGTAAGTTATGACATTTTCCAGAAAAGTACGAAATTTATCGTAAAGTTACGACTTTACCTCCGTTAGAATACAAAAATTTCCATGAAGTTACGAGAAATGTCGTAAACTTACGGAAAATATCGTAAATTTAGAAGAAATATCGTTTATTTACGAGGAATGCTGTAAGTCTTTGACTGGTGAATTTGAAGGTTTCGTATTGCAAATTTATGACATGCATCTGTGAAACGATGAGTGAGTATTAGAATCTTAAGCCTTTTTTA
>NW_026267452.1:21737-26751 GCF_000697945.3 Frankliniella occidentalis
GATCAAATTGTCGATTAAATCGTTAAAAAGACTCTATTTCGAAAAATTGTGTATTAACTCCTATTACCCCGTCTCGGGTATCAGCGCCGCAGGCCAAGGTAGATGTATGCCAGGCGCGTCGCAGCGTAACAGTGTATCGTGAGATATCGCGAAGCCTGTTACGCGAGACGTGGTCTGGCGTACATCTACCTTGTTTAAAACTGGAATATAACAGAAGTATACCAGTCTGCCTAAGCCAATATGAAGAGGCCATTTAAATCATATTTCCCAAAACAATAGGGTATTCCAGGCTATCCAAAACGGAAGTAGGAAAAGAACAAACTCACTGACTTTTCTGTTTCCGTGATGACTCTAATTGGTTGAGCTGATCACGTGCCACGACGGCGTTTCAGGTATGAAAAACTGTCAGGTCAGTTTCGAGCTCGCTGCCATATTTGAGAGGTTAGAATCAGACCAAACTACCATGGTAATTTCTCATACTGAGCAGGCGGAAACAGGTCAATCGGTGAGTTTGTTCTTTTTCACTTCCGTTCTAGATAGCCTGGAACACCCTATTCATCTCCTTTACTAAAGACCTAATAATACTGCTCAGGGGATTTTTGGAGCCTTGAAAAATATAGTACCCACTATTAAGTACTAAACCTGCTAATGAAAAATCATATTCAAAATGAGATAATCATTGTCTTTAAGACCTCGAACAGTCCTTGGTTTAAAGGGAAGATGTAGGGAAAAAGTCTTCACAGTTGCTAAGGATGGAGGAGGAACTAGATGACATGCTGGTACAGAGGACTTGGACCAAAAATCTCCATATGATTAGTTCTATACATTATTGGCCCAAGATTTCGGGTCTGCTTTCTGATTTTATTATTACTATTGAAAATTGAAGGTAATCATAAAATATGAACCCTTTCCCAATCTTGGCTCTTTAGCTCAGACGGTTTAGGAGATTATTTCAATTCTTGAAGTTTTGAGGCCAAAATAGCGGCTTTAAGAGGTGGTGTAGGTATTGGTCCATGAATCTCTACAGTGGGGTGAAATCTGACTACACTATTTGCAAGAGGATAACAAACTGATTCTTAACCACCTATGTCAAAAAATTGGATTTGTGTTTTCTACCCTTAGATCAAAGATGTCAACAAAATTTAGGATATTAGCGTAACTCTCACAGCAAAAATTTTTGGTCTCCAATTGTCACCAAATTTGGTTTGCAGCTTCTAAGGTCCCTTAACATTCTCTAATTATTGAGGGAAGGTAATATTCAAAAAAATATAAGATACATCTTTTTAGTATTTAACACAGAAAAACTAGTAAGGGTCAAAGATGTATAGAACTGATCATATTTTCAGTGTAGCATTCACTAAACACTCAGGCCATTTTCCCTGACAGTAACCACACCATTGTTCCCAGCAACATTCTTGGGAAAAAACATGTCTAATGAAATTTAATAACAGCTGACATGTCGCACCAGGTAGGGTTTTGCTGCCCTTTTCTTGTTTTGAAGAACACAGAATGCCCTTCAATTTCACAACGTCTTCTGTTCTCATAGCAAGACTTAAGAAATTAAATAAAGCTATCTTTGGAACAGACATATTTTGAGAGTAAATCCCTTGGAACATTAGGGCATACATCTTTGCAAAATTTGTCAAAGCAATTCTTGAAAAAGTTTACATGGTTCTACTAACAATAGCACTACCATGTAGAATTCAGAACATATGTATCAAAAATGATTTACATGATGTTGCTAGTTCTAAAATACAAATAGGATAAAATAAAACAAGAACACAAAGGACAAAGGTCTCTTCTTATTTCAGAGACAAAATAAACAAAAATTGGGACAAAGTTTTAAAACTTACATCAAATAACAAAACAAAGTCACACTTGCTTAACAGGTATTGTTCAATGATGCTCATATTGAAAGATGAACTCAAGAACTACATGCAAGTGAAATGCATACAAAACTGTTCAAAGAAACTAAAGCAATGATTGAGTTGGAGATAAGTCTTCAACACTTAATAATGTTGAAACATTTAAGACAACACGAGTAAAACTGAAATCCAAGACGACAAAATAAAAACGACTTGTGATTTATAAAAGCCATATAACAAAAATAAAATTCTTGTACATTTGAATAGTAGATATCTGATTGTAGAACAATTACAACAAAACCAATATGAAAAAAAGATTTTAAAAAATCACAGGGAAGTATCTACATGTCCAGGCCACGAAGAACTCTTGTCACTTCTTCCATGACCTGCGTGTTGTTCCTAAGGAGCAATTTTATGTCCTCAACGGCGACATCCCCATCTGCAAGGGGAAAAACCAAAAACCCAAGTTTAGTGTGGTGAATCACTCACATCTGTACAGGTCTGAAACAGACACCTGATCAGAGCATTATTTACCAAGCTTAGTAGAGTTGGCCATTCTCTCCAAACGCCTCTTGAAGGCTGGCGTTAGACCACTACCACTTGGAGGGGTATGAAGAACTTTCTCTCGTTTTGGTCTGACAGGAGTCTGATTATTGAAAAGGTACGAAGAACTGATAATCTAAAAGCAAAAACAAATGGAACTTATTTTGACCACACACACGACTATGCTAACTTACATCAGCCAAAGGGGTGCAGTCTGACAAGTCATCTTCATCTTTCACTGCCTGAAAGCAACATCACAGAAAAATATACTGATGTGTATTGAAGCACAGAAACCTAAAGACACTCTTGCTCATGGAACAACTCTTACCACTGATGTAGGCTCCTCATCGGAGCTGCCTATGCAAATGACCTCTGGCCTGGCCTCGTCATGCCCTGCAAACAGAGATTAGAAACTTACAGACTCAGAACAAATATTTCTGAAACAGTCACATGAAACCAGAGATGTAAAATACAAACCTTGGGTGTGTTGGGGGTGAACACGGACTCATCAAATAAATCAGAGTTTGACAGTTCTATCATCTTTCCATCAGGGAGGAGTTGGTACACCGTTAGGAAATCTTGCTGTTCAGGTTGCACAACTGGTGGTGCAGCTTCCACAACTGGTGGTGCAGCTTCCACAACTGGTGGTGCAGCTTCCACAACTGGTGGTGCAGCTTGCACAACAGGTGGTGCGGCTTGGGCAGCAGGTGGTGCAGGTAAAACCTCTCCAACAGCTAGGGGAGGGTGAGCAGGTACTTCCGCTCCATGTAACATGAATTGAGCGAGCAGTTGATCTGCATCAGGGACAGAGATAGCTGCGTCTGCGGCCTGGGCTATGTCTTCTTCATTAACTTGCCGTGCCTGGTTGCGCTGGAGTTGAAGCTGCGAGGTCCAATTGTAGAAAAATTATACTATCAGCCACACAAAGAGTACTTTACACTGTTACAAAGCAATTGAGTGAAAGTAGTTAGTTACAAGCAATGGGTCGGGACATTGGGTCCCCACAGCAGCAGTCATCCCTGTTAAATTGATGACTCGTCTGTGAATTTCACTTAGCTGCAATCCAGCCACATCAACGTCAGGGCCGCCACCAGTCCCCTGCATATAAGAGGCCATTTCTCGGCACGTTCGCCGTGCCCTCCCACGTAGACCAATGAAAGCCTGCATTAAAAGATAAGGAGTATTAACAAACAATACAGGCAATACGAGACGAATATAGAGGTTAATAACATGTAGATAATTACCGCTTTCCACTGCTCGCCAGTCTTTGTGGTAGTTGCCCCAGGGACGGCATTTACTTCAACATCAATATCATCCCATTTTTTAGCTGTCCTGACAACTCCACCTGCAGCCACGAATTCACCATTCAGCAGCTCTTTATCGGCCGCGACCAGGTCCAACAGTTTGTCCCACTGCTGTCGAGATGGACGCGCTAACCAAACAAAAATTAACCAAGTGAGTGCGCAGAATCAAGATTGATGGAAAACAATGGAGACCCTCATTAATTCAGCTTCGGAATGGAACAAGTCCTGTTGCTTTCGAGGTTCAAGTGAATTCTTAAATGTGGAGGGAATGACACAAAGTATACAACCTAATGGAGATTCTGTTCTGAATTGCAGAACCTGTGTTTTTACACAGGGACAGGGAAAACTGAGGCCCACGATTCAGGTTTCAAGTAACAAACATCATAGGAGAAGGAGCAAAATGTTGAAGTTTAGACAATCTGCAGGGGATCGCGGGGCGTCCGGGTAGCCCATACCTAAGAGGTTAGTGTTTGATAGTGGGCTGTGCGATCTCCACGGTACGCCAGTCCACTACACAATAACTCTACATCGTTATTCAGCCATTTCAGACACAAAGCGCGAACAAATCGCCCCAACCAATACATTGCATGACTTTGCGACCTGTGAGGGTTCCTTGGGAGAAATAAAACTCAAACCCCACGTACGCGACCCACCGATTTTAAACAACTAACAAAAACGGAAAGCATCAAGAAGTTAGGGAAACTACGGGAATTATGTAATTTCATGACTTACCCATTTCATACACTTCAGTCTTTAAATAAAAAGGTTGTGGAATGAATGAAGTAACGAACGATCTGGTGGCTCGCACGATGCCCAACAACCTGATGCGCCGCTGTTCGCCGGATGTTCGACGCTGTATCGCGCAGTTCCAAACCCGACCGAGGCTGGGCAGCAGCGCCACCGTGCCACCACGGCTCTACCGGCGGCCGACCGGCCGACCGAGCCCGACCAGTAAACGCACCGACAAGCCCGACAGCGGCGTGCCGACCCGCGCGAGCCTCGGCGCGAGCCGTCTTGCACCCCTACCCCTCCCTCAAGCGATCTGCTGAATCAGACGGCAGGGCGGGCGGCTGAGCGAGCGGCGGGTCGCCGAGAGGCGAGGCCCGGTGCCCCCACCACTACTAGCCTTCTCCTCCCGGCCCGCTCCGGCGCTGGGCGCGCTGCTCGTTCGAATCGCCGCCGCCCGCCGCCACTCGGCCCCGTCACTTTTCCGGCGATTACGCCCAGACGCGAGAAGTCTAACTGGCATGCGGTACGGCGTTGGAAAGGTCATGAGCTACCGAACACAACGGCACCATAAAA
>NW_026267452.1:30836-31630 GCF_000697945.3 Frankliniella occidentalis
CATCGCCGCCGGCAGGCCAAGCAGGCCCGGCCCCTGCCGAACGGAGTTGCCGGCGCAGCGAAGCGAAGCTGGCAACTTCGTTTGGCGGAAGGGCGGGCCTGCTTGTTATGATACAAAACGACCCTGAAATTCCCAGATCGCTCTCTCAATTATTTCTCGAGTTATCGTGCGGACAGACAGACAAACAGACAAACAGACAGACAGACAAACAAACAGAATGAAACTTTTTCGATCAGTGGAGTAATGGGCTTCGCTAATCGCTCAGCCAATAATCACGCTATAATCCTTATAATCTATACTCAAAAGTACACGGCTGAGGCGAGTTGCAGACCCCTCGGCCCTATCGAAAAGTGCCGTGAGCTCAGCGGCGATTCGTCGTACGAACTTCGGACCATTACCAAAATCAATTGCAAGGTGTATTCTTTTATTTGAGGCCCGAACCTCTTCAATTTTTGACTTGACCCTTCAATTTGAAACGGGCTACTGGTGGCGCGCGGCGCGCACAACGTGCCCAACAAGAAGTGAGCCTTTTTCCCACGCTCTCGGGGGCGTTTCGAAAATCGAGTGGCGTGACCCCTAAACGTTGTCGCACGGACCTCGGACAGCGATAGAAAATCATTGTTTATGTCCTCTATCATTTAGCGCCCGAACCTCCTTAATTCTTCACTTCGACCTCCAATTTCGGACAGGCTACCGCCAGCAGGCCAAGCAGGCCCGGCCCCTGCCGAACGGAGTTGCCGGCGGAGCGAAGCGGGGCTGGCAACTTCGTTTGGCGGAAGGGCGGGCCTGCTTGT
>NW_026267452.1:31680-32261 GCF_000697945.3 Frankliniella occidentalis
TCTATCTCTCACCGTTTAGGCGCTAGAGGGAGTTTCTATCACGAAAGTGGCCCAAAAATAAACATATTAATTGTAGAAAATGTTAGATGGTCTCCTAATAGGTAACTTGCGAAAGTAGAGCCCTTCGGGCAAAAATTTCGTCCGTTTTGCTCTATCTTTTACCGTTTGGGCGCTAGAGGGAGTTTCTCTCACAAAAGTGGCCCAAAAATAAATTTATGAATTTTCGAAAATATTGGATGGTCTCTTAAGGGGTAACTTGCCAAAGTAGATCCCTTTGGACGAAAATTTCGTCCGTTAGGCTCTATCTCTAACCGTTTAGGCGCTAGAGGGTCTTGTTTGACGAAAATAAGTTAAAAATTGCTGTAGTGAACAATTAAATGTAAAAGAAGGCCCAGAACCGCAAAAGAGGTAAGAAACTCCCTCCCCCCACCCCAAATAACGTTTTCTAAGCAGAAGGGTGGGTTGTAGTCGCGGTGTTTCACCGTTACATCCCTTTCTCGTGTCTACGGGGCAAAATTTTAAGGACGACGGGCTTTGCGGGCCGAAGGCCCGTTACATCATTTGATTATGTTCTACAGCAA
>NW_026267452.1:32311-34639 GCF_000697945.3 Frankliniella occidentalis
GTTTTTGACTTTTTCAGAATTAGAACGGATATCCTCACATCGTCGGCATCTTTAACGTTAACATTCAACACATAGTATGGCGTTGTCGCTTAGTAACATTGAGCTCGCTCTGATTATATACAACGGCCTCTCACCTAGGGTGCTGACCCGTCACTCTCAGGTTGTGCCTGTCCCTTCGTGAGAAACGAATCATCAGGCACAGTAATTTTTATCAACTGTCAAACTTGACAGTGTCACTTACAATTGAAGTATATTTGCAGTAAAATCCCCGAAACTTGTTTGAACGATTCGAAACTTTCACAATCTCATGTTGTTACTTTTCACAACATATGTAATGACATTTCATAACATAAATGTTGTAAATTTTCATAACATTTTTGTTATTAAATTTAATAACAATGTTAGTGGTAATGCTTCACAAAAATGTTATAAAATTTAAGAGAAATTATTTTAACAGTGAACCTTTCTGAATAATGGTGTTTGCTGAGGGCTGGACCGTTGAGGCAGATAGTGCCTTAAAATGTTGCACAAGTTCACAAGATCGTGCTGGGGCATTCTGTACAGTTTTATGAATTCAGTTACGCTCAGATCCAGAGGGTTATTGCTGTCTAAAATACGGAATCGTTCGTGCAACTGCAGATTGATCCGTCGACGGTGCTCTTGGACAGGATTATGAGGCCTATCTTCAAAATAGTTGAAATCTGGATCAATTAAATAGAGGTGTAAGCAGCAGCATATTCCCAACAGTCAATGCTGGTGTAGTCAAAAATTGATTACATATCCAGATGTACATTTTAAAAATTAAACGAGTAAAGCTATAAGAACGTGACAGTATGGAAATTTGGAATGAGGCACTGCGTAAACAAACACAAAGAAAACAGCCCATGAGACATGGAGGTTATATGGCACAAAACCTCTCAAAATTTCATCGTACACAAATGTAGCAGGGGAAAAGACTGCATATTCTTAATATAATGTTCCATTACAAATTGGTAGTTACCCATAACTCTAATAATAGAAGAAATAACAAGATGTCAACTCAGTGCAACAGTGCAACCATAGCCACTCCCACTTCAGATTTTTGACGAAAACTAGACGAAAACAGGCGACCATTCCACTCGTCGCAATCTCGAAATCGAAAAACAGAGTTTGTAGACGACACTCGCGCTTCATCTCGAAACAGTGATCGAGATAGTCCAATATGGCCGCAGCTAGTACAAGTACAGCTGTCGGCGAGTTTGTTTACTTCAGCTCTTGTTCCTTCTCGTTGTGTATTGGTTTTGTTTGCTAACTAAACATTTGCACCGCATTAATAATTAAATTAAACAATATTTTATTAATTCTCTTGGCATTGGGAGCATTTCCCTAACGGACGCGGTAAGTTCTCCCAAGTTTCTAGGTTAAAGGGTTGTGAGTATGTTTACTAAATGTAACACAATTTATATCTGATTGTCACTTTCCTATGATGTTGCAGTGGCGTCCTCAGAGCAATTACTGGTAATGGGAACTCAGCGTTAGTCTTACTTTAGCACGTTGGCGGTGGATTTGAAGGTAAGTTTTCTGTTTAAGTGTCGTTGATGTCCCCCTTTTAATATTTCCCCTTTTGGTCGTATCCCTCTTGATCTGTATATAATGACATTTTTCTTTTCAGATAATGCCTAGTCACTTGTCAACATTCCACACAATAACTTATTGGCTGAGAAAGAAGACTGTCTTGGCCCGATCAGGCTCAGACTAAATTGAAATTGAATGGTGGTTGTTTTTATCTGGCTAATTAAATCACATTTGTTCCTAAAGGAAATTGTTCTTTTTAGTTCCATGTACTTATAGACTACTTGTATGTGAAGTTTTACTCAGATTGTGTCTCCTTATTTTCCCAAGTGTTTTAAATACTTTCTGACGGTTCTTCAAGGTCTTGACTATAGTTTGTTACTTGTACTTTTGTTCGACTGTGTGTCAGATTGATAAGTTTCGATTATTTGCAAAGTACAATTCCATATAAAGAGAATATTCAGGGTTAGTTTTTGGCTCAATTGTCACGAAGCAACTGCAAAACTTTGTATGGTGTCTGTAAGTAAAACCGTTTAAACCTAAATATTTTCCATCATTCTTTTTGCCAGAGGGTTATTAAAACTGACTTCTATGCACTTAATTTGGTCGTAGAAATTTGGGGTAAAGTTCTCTGAAATCAGGAAGGCCCAAGAAACATTATGTTTGGTTTAGAATTTGACATTTTAGATCAATCTTAATTTTTTTCGTATTCAAAAATAGTTGGCTGAGCGATTAGCGAAGCCCATTACTCCACTGACCGAAAAAGTTTCATTCTGT
>NW_026267452.1:35242-44503 GCF_000697945.3 Frankliniella occidentalis
TTCGTTTGTTGAGTTTTACTTACGAAGTAGACAGAAAAGGTACCTGGCAAAAAGATGGTTCGAAGCGAGCCGTCACTCAAACGGGCCGAAGGCCCGTTTTCGGATAGAAGATGTATTACACCATAAAAATTCAGAAGGGACGGGCCGAAGGCCCGTCCCAAACGCCGCCGGCAGGCCAAGCTGGGCCCGCTCCCTGCCGAACCGAGTTGCCGGTGGAGCGAAGCGGAACTGGCAACTTGGTTTGGCGGAAGAGCGGGCCCAGCTTGTTATAATAGCCAATTACAACATTTACGTGTTTAAAAATTACAAACGTGACCCGTAAAAGTACAACAATTGTCATGGACATTTTTTCCGTAACCCCACGATTTTTTTTCACACTGGACTAGGGTGTCAGCGCCGCAGGCCAAGGTAGATGTATGCCAGGAGTGTCGCAGCGTAACAGTGTTTCGTGAGACATCGCGACGCCTGTTACGGGAGACGTGGTCTGGCGTACATCTGTCTACCTTGTATGATAACACGTACTCGTCATAATCTGAAGCAAGATGTCGTCGATAACAAACGCGACAGCTAGAGCAGTGGACAGCAGACGCACGGATACAGAAGCCATGAGACTGAGAGCGGACCAGCGCTATCTTCGCCTCCCATTTCCGGCGCCAAGCGTACTCGAAATACCCTATTAGCAAAGCGTAGAACTCCGTCTGCCAAGAAAAACACTTAGTATGTCTGTCCATCTGTCTGTTGGATTAAATTTCAGCGGGAATTTCACTACATGGACTTTGAAATTTCAGTACACGTCCTGAAATATTGTACCAATACTGAACTCACATCTCGTTACGAGGTTTTGATTATTCCCCACAGTAACTTTAAATTTCAAAACTTTTTGCTCTGAAATTACAATACCATTTCACGTAATGAGATTTTAAAACGAAACAATTATTGGCTGAGCGATAGCGAAGCCTATTACTCCAGTGATGATCAAAAAGTTTCGCGTCTGTCTGTGTGTCTGTCTGTCTGTCTGTCCGCACGATAACTCGAGAACGAATTGAGCTAGCGACCTGGGATTTTCAGGGTCGTTTTGTGTCATAAAAAGACAGATCGAGTTCGAAGTAGAGCATAGGGTACTCCGGGGCTCGGATAGACCGGAAGGAGAAGAACAAAAATCGTCGGGCACGGGGAGGAGCGGGGCAGGGTGGGGGCAGTACCCCGCTCCTCCCCGCGCCCGACCGGCCCGACGATTTTTGTTCTTCTCCTTCCGGTCTAGTCGAGCCCCGGAGTACCCTATTCTAGCTCGAAAATTTGATTTTTAAAAATTCTAAAACCTCAGGTCCCCAAAATGGAGTTTTTTTAAAATATTTTACCTTTCCCAGCTCCAGGTCAGCAATATGCCGCTCACTGTTTCCCTGCTCCTTCTGCAGCAACTTGATGAGCGCGTAGATGGAGGGATGGTCCTTGCCGACCAGGGTGTTGAACCGGCGGTGCCACCCCTCCGTCAAGTTGTTGGTCCGGGGCTCACCCTCCAAGGCAGCATGGTGCTGGTTCCAACGCGCCGGCGGGTATCTTGGCCTCTGGGCACGCCGATGACCCCGAAGACGACGTCCTCTGACGTAATTGTCGTCGAAGTAGTCCAGGATGTTGAGGAGAGTGTCCGGCACCACCTCTCGAAGCTCAGCGAAAACCTCTTCGACGTCGGCAGGAGGCACGAAGGCTAGACTCAGGATCTGGTGGACAGCCTCTTTGACTGACCTGTCGTCGGGGTCACGGTAGGCGACTTGGAGGCCAGCATCTTGGACGTGTCTGTACACGCTCTGGCCCAGGTGGAAAAAGCACAGCCGAAGTTCTACGTCGGGGAACACGGTGGTGACGGCGTTGATGATGCCGACCTCGAAGTCACTGACCACGGTGTTGGGGTCAGGTGAGCGGATCCGCGCCGCCTTGCACTTGTCGAGGACAACTTCGAGAACAGTGGTGTAGGACGCCTGCTCCTTGTTCGGGAGAAGGGCGTAGACGAAGGGGAAGGCCGCACCGCGGAACATTCCGTGGATGGTGAAGAGCTGGGTGAACAGGGTCGGACTGACCTTGAATGTTCCGTCTAGTAGCCAGGTGTCAGAGGCGCACAGCTTGCGCAGGCAGTCCCGCGTCCCAAAGATGAGTATTCTCTTTCTTCTCCGCCTTTCCTCCGCCTCTTCGTCGTCATCGTCGTCGTCGTCGTCGTCGAGTGAATCCCACAGGAGGAAGACGTCTCCCGTCAGCGTAAGAGTGAATTCTCTAGGAATTTCTGGCAGGTCCCTCAGGGTCTTCGGGTTGCGAGGAAGGGTGGCCTGACGTGTCCGGTTGATGGTTCTCTTGATGGCAGCGTCGTTCGGCAGCTTGGCCAGAACGACCTACACAGAACATAACGAAACGTGTGACGGACGAGGTGACGGACGACTACAGCCCGTGGACCTCGCTGTGGACCCACCTGAAGGATCTTCTGCAGTTTGTTGGACGTGATTTGGATATGGGGCGCCTCCGGTTGCTCCACGCTGCTCCGCTTGATGTCATTAAGTATTTCTTTTGCGGCGATGTCATCCTGGTCGGGGGCGTGGGAGTGCTCGGCCTCCTTGACCACGACGGGTGGATCGGACACGGTGGTAGCACGAGTAGTACACTCTGGCTTCAGGGCGCACACCCAGTAAGTTCTTTCTTTCTTGGTCGAATGTTTGTGGTATTGGTATCCTTTGCTGACTAAAATTTTGCCCCCCCTTTTAGACTTAATAAATTTTGGTGCCATATTGGCATGACCTGGCCGAGTGAGTGAGTGAAGCGAATGGTGGGTGGGGTGGGTGTTGCCATCCCAACGAAGGCACTTGTTCCAACAGTGGGTATACTACTTTGGGCCAAATGCCGGTGGGCTTTAGTGGAGTTGGGGGAAATGAGGTCAGGGGCTCGCAACGCAGTGCTGAGGCCGGGGCCCATGCGCGAGCCCCGGAAGTCGCCGCCCGGACGGCGCGAACCGGCCGTTCAAACCGCCGCTCAGTGCTCTTCACTGTAGATTTGCTATTTTTAAAATACTTTGCCATGCAAGAATCGTTTCAGAAAGTGTATAATAAGTTGCCTCAGGTCTCAAGGATATAGAATCTAACAAGATCTCCCCTGTTTAGCGTCTTTTATTTTGTAGATGAACAAAACTATTTGCGAGCGCTGCGTAGACTCTGTCGCACTGGTCCAATGATTTCAGTATTTCAGGCGAAATGACGCCCGACCCACATCGGGCCTTCAATAAAGAGGTAAGAGACCCAATGGCAAATTGCTTTATAGGTATCTGATGTCGAATCGGTACCTCCAACAATAAAAATAACGATTATAAAGCCGAGCCCATCGTTCGGCCCCTAACCGCAACTCATGTTTATCAACATTTTATAAATGTTTACACTTTTATTTGCTCACGAGGGTGCAGCCTATCCCGGTCCAAATTCTATAAACTTTCACATTTTTGTAGTGTCATTTGTGTACTTACTGCGGTTTATCTCAAACTTTCTGCAACACTCAGCACTGCAGCAGTTAGCCCTCCCCCGGCCGAAGCCTAAAAAAGCTTCAAACTTGCAATTTACCTTTCTTTGTGACGAAATAGCAGTCATATTATACCAGAGCAATATATTTACACTAGGAAACAACTGTGCTCTTAAAGATTAACGCTGATATCACTGGAAATTGTATATTTTTGTTCGGTGAATTTTCTGCGACGTCTGCGAGTTTAGGTGCAACATAACCTCCTAACCTCTCCCAGCGGACACCGACTATCTCTCGAAGAATACATGTTATCAAGGCCTCTGGATTGAAACAACGATCTGAAAGAGTGTGTCTGAGGTAAACTTAAGTTTTATTACGTATTCAAAACGTTATTTCGCCGATCACAAAGGAAAACACCAAATTTGAGCTTTTTTAGGCTTCGGCCGGGAGAGGGCTAACTGCTGCAGTGCTGAGTGTTGTAGAAAGTTTGAGATAAACCGCAGTAAGTACACTAATGACACTACAAAAATGTGAAAGTTTATAGAATTTGGACCGGGATAGGCTGCACCCTCGTGAGTAAATAAAAGTGTAAACATTTATAAAATGTTGATAAACATGAGTTGGGGTTAGGGGCCGAACGATGGGCTCGGCTTTATAATCGTTATTTTTATTGTTGGAGGTACCGATTCGACATCAGATACCTATAAAGCACTTTGCCATTGTGTCTCTTACCTCTTTATCGAAGGCCTGATGTGGGTCGGGCGTCATTTCGCCTGAAATACTGAAATCATTGGACCAGTGCGACAGAGTCTACGCAGCGCTCGCAAATAGTTTTGTTCATTTACAAAATAAAAGACGCAAACAGGGGAGATCTTGTTAGATTCTATATCCTTGAGACCTGAGGCAACTTATTATACACTTTCTGAAACGATTCTTGCATGGCAAAGTATTTTAAAAATAGCAAATCTACAGTGAGGAGCACTGAGAGGCGGTTTGAACGGCCGGTTCGCGCCGTCCGGGCGGCGACTTCCGGGGCTCGCGCATGGGCCCCGGCCTCAGCACTGCGTTGCGAGCCCCTGATGAGGTGGATGTAAAACTGGTGGGCAAAATTGGGATGGGAATTCGGGTTTTGGGTGAAAGGCGTTGGGTGAACCGTCCTGATCCCGATTTTTACGGTCGTTTTGTTTAATAGAAAGACAGATCGAGTTCAAAGAAGAGCATTCTAGCTCAAAAATTGGATTTAAAAAAAATCAAAAACCACCCTTATAGAAAGAAATCATTCCGAAACTCGCCCTGGACGGTTCCAATATCAGTCCGAATGCCTCGCACAGTACCGAATGTTGTCCGGGACAGTCCGTCTGTGATCCGAGTCCGAACCAGACATGTCCGAAATAAGCCCAAAGAACCAGGCCAGGACAGTCCGAAATAAGCCCGGCGTCGCCGGACAGGCCGGTGACAGTCCGAGAATTGTGCTTGTAACGTTCACGGTCAGTTTTCGGACTGTTCTATCCTTACAGTCTTCAATATTTTAACATTATATTGAACCTCTGATTCTCTGATATATGAAGTTAGCCTTTTATGTTCACAGATTATACGTTTCTGTAAATCTATTACTCTTACGCATTTTTTATACGCCAGTATACAGCACTTTTATGTGTTGGTAAATTTAAAAACGCGCAAGCATATCAGGTTTACAAAGATTCACACAGTGAATAATTCTTTTTAGAAAATTTAAGTGTATCACAACTGATTATTGCTTTGTGAAGATCGTGCAAACTCAAATCCTGAACAGAACCGTATTGCTATGTAAAAGCCATTCCCGAAAATCGCATCACGATGCACCGAATGGTTCGTCGTGTACAGCGCTGGTTTCGAGAGAGAATACATCTTGTTGAAGAGGCCTTCCTGAGGCGTCTCCTCTCAGCCGTCACCGTAGCTCAGTTGGAAAGAGCGTCGGTAAGAGGATCAGAAGTCCTCGGGGTAAGGGAACGAATCCTGGTTGTCTCGCTTTTTTCGTGTACTGCCCGCATCTCGGACTGTTCCGAAATCTACCCGGTCGCGCGCTTCGGACAGTTCCAGAATCTTTCTAGTGGCCGGTGTACGTCAGTATATTCGGCCGAACCCTGCAAATCGCCCAAATGCAAAACCACTCGGCACATCGGTAGTTGGGACCAAAACAAGGGTTTTGACCCGCAGAGGCAAAAAAAATTTCCCTTAGGGAAAAAGTTATAAGGGGTTAAAATTAACATGGTGCCTTACGGGGATCTGGGTAGGCAACCCGCAGCACACGGTCGGTGGTTTTTTCGTAGTTCTCGCAGTTTTTCCGCGAAAATTGCGACTTAGAGGTAAAATATCTTAACAAAAATTGGTGAAGCGCTACAGAAGAGTATACTGAAGACGCTCACGTCGAGATATTGTCGAAATGTGGCCTGTGAGTCCGTCTACAAGGCAGCAAAGTCCAAATTTCCGGGCTTTTAACATAGTTGTGTTCAAAGTCGTTCAACGTCCAACCAATGCACTCAGAGTGCAGTTCTTTCGTGCTGAACACGCTCATGGTACTCGTTTGGACCTCAGACCTCTGGAAATTGATTTATTGAACATTCAGTCAAGCCGCGCGTCGCATGGCGGGCCGGCCCGGCCCGTTTGGCTCGGCCTGCCGTCTCATGGTTGGCTCCCGCCCCACTGCTACCCCGATTGGTCCTTTTCTCGGGGTTTTGGGGAGTTTCGGCATGTCAGAGTCTGCACTGAAGATCCGGCGCAAAGAAATTTTGTGACAGCTGAAAAGTTTACGTAACCTTTAAATTTTCTGTGCTGTTTATTGTTAGATTTGGACATTGCATACCTAGCTTTAATGAATCCTGAAAGTGAACCAACAATTATAAGCCACTTTTTTGACTTTGTCTCTTGAATAGATTTTAACCTTTTTGGTCCATTAAATTTGGTGATTTATTAAATTTTTCAATATAATCCCACCCCCTTAAAATGTGTTACATAGAACCTTTGTTTTTCCAGTGTTAAAATAGTACTTACTAAAATGACGCTGTTCTCAGGAAAGGCTCTAGAGCGGTAAGAAAAGTCACTGCACCTTGGTTTTACCACATCATCCCATTCAGTTAGACAAAAAAGATCACTAAATAAAATAAGCTTCACCCATTATTCGCATAAATAGTCACCCTTCTTGCGTGGTGCAGTCCATGAGAGAGCCTCCGAGCAGGCCAAGGCTGTGGCTGCTGCAGCCAGCCCAGCGGCCGGGAACGGGCCCGAGCGGGCCGGCCCGCCATGCGACGCGCGGCTTGACTGAATGTTCAATAAATCAATTTCCAGAGGTCTGAGGTCCAAACGAGTACCATGAGCGTGTTCAGCACACTTCACTTGACAATTCAGCACGAAAGAACTGCACTCTGAGTGCATTGGTTGGACGTTGAACGACTTTGAACACAACTATGTTAAAAGCCCGGAAATTTGGACTTTGCTGCCTTGTAGACGGACTCACAGGCCACATTTCGACAATATCTCGAAGTGAGCGTCTTCAGTATACTCTTCTGTAGCGCTCCACCAATTTTTGTTAAGATATTTTACCTCTAAGTCGCAATTTTCGCGGAAAAACTGCGAGAACTACGAAAAAACCACCGACCGTGTGCTGCGGGTTGCCTACCCAGATCCCCGTAAGGCGCCATGTTAATTTTAACCCCTTATAACTTTTTTCGTAAGGGAATTTTTTTTTGCCCCTGCGGGTCAAAACGTTTGTTTTGGTCCCAACTATCGATGTGCCGAGCGGTTTTGCATTTGGGCGATTTGCAGGGTCCTTTGACGTACACCGGCCACTATTCTGATTTCTCTCTTTTTCGGCGTACTTTCGGAGTAGTCCGATACGTCCGGACTGTTCCGCGAGCTGCCCGATCTTCGGGCTGGTTTCGGAATGATATATTTTCATAAGGGCACAGGTCTCACAAATAATGTTTTAAAAAAATATTTTTTGTAGAGTTTTCTAAGGTGTAACTCATCAAAGTAAAGCCCTTTGGGCGAAAACTTCGTCCATTTCGCTCTATCTTCAACCGTTTAGGCACCAGAGGGAGTTTTCTAGACGAAAATGACCGCAAAACATTTCTATGTTTTTTCTCAGATATTTGTTGGTCTCTGGTAGGGTAACTCGTTAAAATAAAACCCCGAGGAACAAAATTTGTGACTTTTGAATGCCTACTTACGACTTTGGCCCGACTCGGGTGTCAGCGCCGCAGGTCTAGGTAGATGTATGCCAGGCGCGTCGCAGCGTAACAGTGTTTCGTGAGATATCGCGAAGCCTGTTACGCGAGACGTGGTCTGGCGTACATCTACCTAGTTTTTATTTTAAGCAGTTCGTTTGGAGACCACGTGAAATATTTTTGTTAAGAAGAGGTCAGCTTATAGTTTTGCAGACACGTGATTGTTTTATGTATTTGGACTAATCGCATGTCAGCTTTGCATGCAATGGCAAAATTGCCTGAGCGTAGGCGAGGCCCATTACTCCACTGACCGAAAAAGTTCCATTCCGTTTGACTGTACGCACGATAACCCGAGAACGAATTGAGCTAGCGACCTGACATGTTCATGGTCGTTTGGCATCATGGACCATTTCCCGCTAACTTGAATCGGTGAGGCCCAATAAGAAGACATTTATTTCACGAAAATTAGATGAAAATGACCAAATGGTTCATTAAGCGGTTAAAGATGCATCATGACGAAAAGTTGTAGACTGAGTACCACCGAGTTGTAGGTGCCCCAGATCTCGTAATAAGGTGCCTCCGGGTGCGCCGACAATGCGAACCGCCCCACCCATGCAACATGTGACTCTAGGTTCTAGCACACGGCTTTCACCGATTTTTATGTTAAAATAGCTGCAAAGAGTCTACTGGAATTCTGGAATCATACCGCTACTCAGTCACGGAGCACGGCGCATGGGCCACAGTAGCATGGCGTCTGGCTGGTGGCGCATAGCATTGTGGGGACACCTTAACATGTCGAACTGTTTGCCCAGAGATCCAAGATTATTTTATCTCTAAACGTGATGAAGAAAAAATACACTCAAAGAAATTTCACTGAACATAAATGGTGATAGCAATGGCACAAGACAACACACGAGATTTGAAATAATGTAACGAGATCAGCATACTGAAGTCAGTGTTAAGGTTTCCCTAAGCGATGGAAAATACAACAAGGTAGATGGACGGACGACCACGTCTCGCGTAACAGGCTTCGCGATATCTCACGGAACACTGTCCCGACGCGCCTGGTGTTAAGCATTCCGGTAAAGCTGAAATGCAGAAGAATGCCAGGAACAAGAAAGTCACCATGGTACCGCATAGCGATTTCCGTTTTCTTCTTCCTTGCATTCTTCTGCATTTCAGCTGTACCGGAATGCCTCATTCTTTATTTATCCACCCTGGCCTGCGGCGCTGACACCGCGTCGAGTGGTACACGCTAAACGGTTTCCTACGAGGTAACTCATCAAAGCAGAGTGCTTTTGATCAAAATTTTGTCCGCGTTCCTCTAGTTTGCACCGTCGAGGCGCTAGAGGGCATTTTTGACGAAACTAAGCGAAAAAGATTGCAACCCTGCAAGCTACACAAAAATGGCGGGCTGTAGGCCCGTACCTTTGTGCACATTTGGAGTGTGTCCGAATTCTCCAATGTGTCGACACTTCTCGACACAAGTTGTGTCGAGGAGTGGAGCGGAGTAGTGTCGAGTGAGCCGTGATTGGTCGGATTGGCCGCTCACGCTACTCCGCTCCACTCC
>NW_026267452.1:44553-48368 GCF_000697945.3 Frankliniella occidentalis
AGTGTCGAGTGAGCCGTGATTGGTCGGATTGGCCGCTCACGCTACTCCGCTCCACTCCTCGACACAACTTGTGTTGAGAAGTGTCGACGCATTGGAGAATTCGGACACACTCTAAGCCCGCTCTTTTGCTTAAAAGCTATATAAGCGGGCTTATGCCGTCGCCCCAGTGTCTGTCCGTTCTCCAAGAAGGACGTGAGCTAGAGGTCTGAAATTTTTAGGGTATTATTGTTGTCACTTCTGGACAACGAAACGGTTCGTGCAAATCCTGGCAACCACCCCTGAGTGGGTCTGAGGGGGTAACAAAGAGGTAGGAGTTGGTCCAAGAAGTGGGAGAAAAATATTTTTTTATGGTCTCCTAAGAGGTAACTTGTGGAAGTAGAGCCCTCTGGGCCGAACTTTCGTCCGTGTTGCTCTGTCACCGTTTAGGCGCTAGAGTAAGTTTCTCTCACAAAAGTGGCCCGAAAATAAGTATATTTATTTTGGTAAATATTTGATGGTCTCCTAAGGGGTAAATCGTTGAAGAAGACTGAAATTTCGTCCATTTGGCTCTGTCTCACACCGTTGAGACGTTAGAGGAAATTTTTCTCACAGAAGTGGCCCAAAAATTTATATATTATTTTAAGAAAAAATTTGATGGTCTTCAAAGGGGTAAATCGTGAAAGGAGAGCCCTCTGCGCTAGAATGTCGTCCGTTTGGCTTTCACTGTGTACTTACAAAAGGGAATTTTTATTACCGAAATGGCCAAAACAGAACCTTTTTTTTTATTTTTTTCAGGACTACACTTTTGTCTGAGAAGTATGCCGTCGGTTCAAAATTTTCTCCTAAGCAGAAGAGTGGGCTTATTTTATGGTGGCACATCATCAATAGAATGTGTACACTCCCATGCAAAAGCAAACCCCCCGCAGACCAGTGAGTCACCCCCGCAGACCCGCGAGTTACCCGTGCGGACTCGAGGGAACCCGCGCGAAACAGCAAACAACCCCTTTGCCTCTTCGTACACCCCTGGGCGTTGCTGCAACATCAGTGGTGCGGAGCGATGCGTTGGCGCTTGGAGTCGGTCCCCTGCGCCTGGTGGGTATGCAGTCCCGGATGGAGCCGTGCGGGCGTGTTGCATAGTGCAAAAGTGCGCGGTGTGAATCAGCCACCTGGTATATTTAACTTCTTCTGGGTCTAGTATTGTATATCTTTTCATAGGTGTGTTATTGGATCCATTACCGAACTTTAAAAACTTCGAAAGGATATGGCATAATTTGCATGTATTCCACAAACTGCGGCACACACAGCCAAAGATGTTCAGCGTATGCAAAGAATGCTTCGTTTGTTGAGTTTTGCTTACGAAGTAGACAGCAAAGGTACCTGGAAAAAAAGATGGTTCACAGCGAGCCGTCACTCAAACGGGCCGAAGACCCGTTTTCCGATGGAAGCTTTATTACACCATGAAAAGTCAGAAGGTACGGGCCGAAGGCCCGTCCCAAACGCCGCCGGCAGGCCAAGGTAGATAGGCCCGCTCCATGCCGAACCGAGTTGCCGGTGTAGTGAAGCGGAGCTGGCAACTTGGTTTGGCGGAAGAGTGGGCCTAGCTTGTTCATCTTACTGAATTTTCGCAACTTGGTTAGAATTGTTTAGTGCTGCATTTTATCTTAATAACACCAATCTGACTTTTCATGACATGTATTTAACTTTTCAGTTATTCAGTACTGAAATTTTATAATCTTGTCATTTCACTGAAATGTAATGAATTTTCACGGCTTGCATGAAATTTCAGTTCAAAAATGAATTGAAATTTCAAAACATTACTGTTAACAGTGTGACAGGTACGAAAAAGTAATTTATCGAGTTAGTGTGCAGTACATGGCAGCCAACATCCCCGTGTAATGTCTACACTACTAGGCTTAGTAGTGCGCTCTGCTGAAATGTCAAACTTTATTCTTCTGTCGACAGAGCGCACCGCTGGGCAGGATAGTATCGGGTGCTTGTTCCTCTAGTTGACAACCGTACACGAGCTCGCGTGCTAGTCGTGTTCTTCCATGTTTGATTGTAGATAAATCATATTTAAAAGATTACAGATTTTTGAATTTAGTCACACAATTCTTTTTTGAGTTTTGAAAGCTGGTTATTCTTCATTTCTTGGTCTACGGAAGGGAGGAAAGGTGGTGCTGATGGGAGAAACATCTAATTCGGAAATTTTTAAGGGCAATTGAATAACACTGTTCGTTTGTTCGCCGACACATTGCCGCATCGGGCATTTGCACTTCTCTTACGTGGTTAA
Organism: Frankliniella occidentalis; assembly: GCF_000697945.3. Taxonomy (NCBI): domain Eukaryota; kingdom Metazoa; phylum Arthropoda; class Insecta; order Thysanoptera; family Thripidae; genus Frankliniella; species Frankliniella occidentalis. The sequence continues at coordinate 46,823 of NW_026267452.1, forward strand.
AGGAAACTAAACATCAACAGGTAATTCTGTGTCTGTCATCGGAAAAAAATACCTCACAACGTTTAAAAGGCGCAGGCCCGCCCCTCCGCCAAACGAAAACTGTAAAAAAATGGATGTCACTTAACAACAAATTCGTTGTGAAGTTTTTAACTGACTCGTGTTGTTGTACCGGGTGTCCAGGCTAAGACATGCCAGTACGTTGGGTTGCCTATGGACTGGCTGCAGGGGCTGCAGGAGCGGGCGGGTAGCGGTCGGAGTGGTCGGGGAGCTGCCACTTCCCCGCCACCCGTCCCGCGCCTGCAGCCCCCGCAGCCAGTCCATAGGCAACCCAACGTACTGACATGTCTTAGCCTGGACACCTGGTGCAACAGCTTCGTTTGTCAAATAACAGCAAAAGTTGTCCAGTAACAGTAATAAAAAATTCTAACGCTAACGCGTTAACGAGGGGGTATTCACTCCCGTAATACCCTGTACACCCCACCAGGGTATTACGCGGTATTACTTGTAATGTAATACCGAAAAATAACAAAATATGCTATAAAGTGGTATAATTTTGCGTATAATACAGGCGTAATACCCGGTAATACCTCGTAATTTGGTGTAATACCGATTACTCTGTACAAGTTTTATGGTAGTGAATACCCCCTCGCGCGTTAACGGCCCCCTTAGATTTTAATGTTAACATTGGAATAATAATACTACAACGATTCATCACATTAGCAACTGATTTTGCTGTACACTGCAGCCAAATATCTAGAAAAGTTATGTTAATCAGATTAATTAAATGATCGACTAAAAAACTTCCTAATTACCGTGGTAAATTTCCTGTGCACTGAAAATTCCAAACAATTTGTCTATTAGAAATATTTCAAAGTTCAGAATGCTGATCGTTCGCCAAGCTAGCTTGCTTAAATGGACACCGCCATAACATTCACGACAGGGAACGTGAACTTTTCAAAAATATAACTAACACAGCGTCAGATTAAGAGATCATTGATAATTTTTTCATATATGAAAAACGTATACATTTAGACGAATTGTATATTATATGTTAACACTCATAATCTTAAATGAGGTAAAAACATAATATATATTTTCAGTTATAGGTTGGCTGCATCAGTATACTTTCCGCCCCTTTTAAAACGAAATTATCACAAGGCGGAACTACACTCCCAGGCAACAATCAAAGCCGTGGCTGGCGCTCAGCGGCCGCGTTCAAAACGGCGTCTGTGTTGTATCTTTATACACGGTGGCACGATAGTATTATTTAAACGCGGCCACTATATCGACGCCAGGGCCCAAGCCAGGGCCAAATAATTTTTTGGATAGGGTTGTACAAAGCAACAGGCGATCGATTCCATTGGTTGAACTTTCCCGCGCAAATTTGTGACTGGCCGAAATTTACCTGGCTCGACTCAGCCTGCTGCTCAGCTCGTCATTTCCATGGAAACGCGTGGATGCAAACTCAAATTTCTCAAATTTCATCAGACAAAATTATACTAAACATATTTCAAAAAAATTCTTATTTTCTGCAGTATTTTTTATC